>NC_090743.1:125098167-125260667 GCF_036898095.1 Palaemon carinicauda | reverse complement strand
AAAGGCCATGGTACAGAGGCTATGGCACTACCCAAGACTAGAGAACAGTGGTTTGATTTTGGAGTGTCCTTCTCCTAGAAGAGCTGCTTACCATAGCTAAAGAGTCTCTTCTACCCTTACCAAGAGGAAAGTGGCACTGAACAATTACAGTGCAGTAACCCCTTGGGTGATGAAGAATTATTTGGTAATCTGTGTTGTCAGGTGTATGAGGATAGAGGAGAATATGTAAAGAATATGCCAGACTATTCAGTGTGTATGTAGGCAAAGGGAAAATGAACCGTAACCAGAGAGGAGGATCCAATGTAGTACTGTCTGGCCAGTCAAAAGACCCCATATATATATATATATATATATATATATATATATATATATATATATATATATATATATATATATATATGTATATATATATATGCATATATTCATATAAATACAGTATATATATATATATATATATATATATATATATCCATATATATATATATATATATATATATATATATATATATATATATATCTCATATATATATATATATATATATATATATATATATATATATATATATATATATATATATATAAATATATCCATATATATATATATATATATATATATATATATATATATATATATTATATATATGTATATCATATATATATATGTATATATACATATATACATCTATATATAAATATATATACATATATATATATATATAAATATAGTAGATTCACAAAGGAAACAAATACCTTTTAATATAGAATTCTCCCATTGGGTATTTCAGGGAATCTCTAAGACCTAAAGGGAAATTTTCCTTATATGACTAACTGTTGTTGGTAGGTTGGTAGGGCACCAACCACCCGTTGAGATACTACCGCTTGAGAGTTATTGGCTCTTTTGACTGGCCAGACAGTACCATATTGGATCCATATCTCTGGTTATGGCTCATTTTTTTTCTTTGCCTACGCATACACCGAATAGTCTGACCTATTATCATTATGTGTATGTATGTGTGTGTGTGTATGTATGTATGTATGTATGTGTGTATATATATATATATATATATATATATATATATATATATATATATATATAGAGAGAGAGAGAGAGAGAGAGAGAGAGAGAGAGAGAGAGAGAGAGAGAGAGAGAGAGAGAGAGAGAGAACGTGCAATCAGTGATTTCATGCAATCACAAATTTTCAGTGAATACATGTAATCACTTAGACCTTTCATGAGTACATGTAATCACTAAATAATCCAATGATTTCATGTAATCACTGAAATGTAGAACGGTGATTACATGAAATCAGTGAGCGATGCCAATTACGTTGAAAAAAAATTATAAACTTAATATTTCAACGTTATAACATGTAATTTTAGTAATTAGGATGTGGTGATGTTAAATGTCCAATCACCATAATCTATTAAACTAGTAATAGTTTTCTCCAGTTAGCATGCGAGCAATCACATCGTTAGGAAACGTGGACGAAGTTAATCGAACTTTGACCTCAAAGCCCAACACAACGGTCCGTGATGTCCGATTAATACCAGCATTTTAGCTGAAGTTTTCCTGGAATTACATAAATTCAGCTTCGTTGTCTCCCGTCCAGCAACAAGCAAATGTTTGATGTCGCCATTGCCACGTTCTAAGGAACCCTGGCTTTGTGAGGGGCCTGACTTTCCATGGACAATAACTAGATTTTGCCATTAGTATTTCAACTCTGTAATAATTTCAGCTGTGAATTCACTACAAGTATTGCTCTACAGGGTGATGGAGTTCTGAAGAAGAGAACAGTAGCTGAAATGCTACTTGGGGTGCTCGCTTAGATGTCAATGCATGGATAACCAAAAATTTGGTAAAATGATCTTGATAAACCATTATCCATTTGTAAGATTTCCAACTCATGGATTGCACGTGCACAGGATGCAAATTTATGAGTCAAAATAGAGTGAACGACAACACCTTGAGCTACTTACCTACTCAGCAAAATAGAAACACGGGGAAGACAATAGATTAAGGCGGTTAATACGTTTGGCTATTTAGCTACTCAGTAAATTTGGATAACAGGGAAGACAATACACTCAGGTGGTTATTGTCATTGGCAGTTTAGCTACTTAGTAAACTTCGATCACAAGGAAAAGAAGTGACTCCGGTGGTTATTAGTACTGGCTGTTTGGTTACTTAGTAAACCTAGATAATAGGGAAAAGGTTGACTTAGGTGGTTATTCCGATTGGATCTTTAGCTACACAGCAAATTTGGATCAGAGGGAAAACAGTTGCGTCCGGAGTTTATTACAATTGGCTGGTTAGTTACTCATTAAACTTGGATCACAGGGAAAACAGTTGCGTCCGGTGGTTATTACAAATGGCTGTTCAGTTACTTAGTAAACTTGGATCACAGGGAAAACAATTGACTTCGGTGATTATTATGATGGCTCTTTAGCTACTCAGCAAACTTGGATCACAGAAAAAATAGTTGACTCTGCTGGTTATTACAATTGGCTGTTTAGTTACTCAGTAAACTTGGATCACAGCGATAACAGTTGACTCCGGTGGTTATTACAATTGGCTGTTTAGTTACTCAGTAAACTTGGATCACAGCGATAACAGTTGACTCCGGTGGTTATTACAATTGGCTGTTTAGTTACTCAGTAAACTTGGATCACAAGGGAAACAGTTGACTCCGGTGATTATTACAATTGCTGTTCAGTTACTCAGCACCCTTGGATCACACAAAAAACAGTTGACTCCGGTGGTTTTTAATATTGCTGTTTAGTCACTCAGCAAACTTGAAGTACAGGGATGACAATAGACTGGTGGGTATTACTATTGGCTATTTGGTTTCTCAGTAAACTCAAGGCAAACGGAAAATATTACTCAAGTGGTTATTACAATTGGCTATTTAACTACTCAGCAAACTCGAACCACATGAAAAAAACAGACTATCATGGTTATTAAGAGTGACTATTTGGCGCACAAGACAACTCTAAGTAATTCAAAATAAACCCTGTTCTTCAGAATTAATCTTGAAGTTGGGAAATATATTTTGTATTTGATTCCTGTAAACTAATCGAATTTGAGGATCATTAACAAACAAACATGAAGTATTCATATAATCTGCTTTTTTTAAAACACTAATGCGCTGAATTACAAGATAATAAAACACAGTAACATTTACCATGCGCTTAGTAATTATTTATAAAATACATGAGAATAATTTTGTTGGAGCGACTCTTAAAATGTAACATTAAAATTGTGTTTTTATGTTAATGACTCTTATAACTTTTACACATTAAAATTGCCTATCTTTCACTAAAATTTAATTCTAAAAACACTGTATTGGAGATCAGAGTTCCTAAATACTTGAATGATTCTACCTCATTAATCCTTTCTCCGTCCAATGATATTTCATCTTCCATTGCATACTCCATTCTCATCATCTCTGTCTTTCTTCTATTTATCTTCAGCCCAAATTACAGTCACTCAAGTCACTTGGTAACATTATCGACTATGTATGTTTAGTCCTGACTATAACCCAACATAACCTAACCACTAACCCAATCTAACCTAACCTAACACAATCCAACCTAATCACTCTTACCTTAACTCATTTAGGTGCATCAACTATGGCACTCAAATTTGAATGTAAAGAATTATACTGCACGTCTTTCCTTTGAGAAAACATTTGTAATGTATGGAGAACAATGAGATTTTAGTAAGAGCCGTAGCAAGCAACGATTTTTTTTTTTTTTTTTTACAGTACCCATTTCTTATTCTGTGTTTTGTAATTAACCAAAATATCAGAGTTTAAAAAGGAATATTTGGTCTTATACTTTTTATACACATTTATTATCTATTAGCTCATAATAATGTCATTGAAAAGCAAAGTAATCAAGTAAGAATAATGTAAGAAGATAAACAGAAAAACTAATCATCTTGATTTGACAAAACCAGGAGCCACGTCATAACAGTCCCCAAATCGTGGTTACCAGGAGGGGATTTGCAGGTCTGTGTCCAGGTGACCAACCCAGAGGCTCTACAAGGGGAAATAACTGTCAGTATTGAAAATGGCCCACTTTATGCAAATCAACGAAATACGGACACCAGTCTCCTGATGCAGGAATCAATACAGGTTCTACAAGGTAAAGTCTGTTGATCTGAGTGTCCTGAAATACTCTGTTAATGAAATTGATAACTCGATGTTTTTCTTGCCTAGCTGTAGATAATTATGATCTTACGTTTACAACTTAATAAACCCCAAAACAAAGTGGCACTACATTATACATCCCTTTCAGGTAACCAAAACTTCTGCACCAACATAACTCTACCCGAAATGGAACAAGACTCAATGTTACATCAGGAAGGAAGAGATATCATACACATAAATGGAACACTTGATGGTCTTACTGTAAACTATAATAGGACTATTTACCGTCAAATTATTGCCAGAAAGATGATTGTACAGACAGACAAGCCCTTATACGAACCAGGCCAAACCGTCCACTTCAGAGTGCTGTCACACACTGGTCGCTTGAAGGAGATTTCAACTGAAAACGTCAGTTCTAAGCACAAGAGTGAACGATTCGTTTTATAATTTATTTCTCTGGTTCTTAATACGTTTATTTATATATATATATATATATATATATATATATATATATATATATATATATGTACATATATATACATATATATATATATACACAGATATATATATATACATGTATATATATATATTTATATACATATATATATATATTCATAATTATATATATACATATGCACACACACACACACATATATATATATATATATATATATATATATATATATATATATATATATATATATATATATATGTATATATATATATATATATATAAATGAAAAGTATATTTGCCCTTGCCATATACTTTAGCACTGGTTGGTCAACCATAGAAAAATCTTACAACATTAGCTACATCATGCACCATTCACCACTTCCATAAAAGCCTGTTCCCAAAATTCAAGGTAGCACCAAATCCTGTGTAATACCATTGATTCCTGGTGTCCTAGAAATCTTTATCCTTTTGACAGCCCTCCCCATCTCCTAAACAATCTACTGCAAAAATGTTCAGCCTTACAAAATCTATTTCTACTCATTTATTCAGCTCTTTTTCTCTTGCACCCTCCACAGAGAGCATATCCTCAAAATGACCAAGCTAGGACTACAATTACAGTATAATTTGCTATAGTCAGAGGCTATTTATGGAAAGCTCAGGGAAAATGGGAATATTAAGTTGACTAATATACAAAATTTAATGTTTTGAAATTATACCTCATGTCGAAGCTTAGAATTTTCATTAGCTTCCTTATCTTCCAGTACCAAGAGATATACATAACCAATCCATCTAAAATAATAATTGCCCAGTGGTTAGATGTCGACAACTCCAAAGGTTTGGTCCACTTGTCGTTTCAACTCACCGATGAACATGAGGAGGTAAAGTAGATTTTCTTCTTTTCTATGCTTTATATTTTATTAGGCAATGCTATAAATAAAAAGACAAAGTTTTATAATCACATTCTAAAATATGAAACTCAAATCTTCATATTTCTGGTAACAATTAAAATAGTGCTATAATCTTATCTAAAAATCTGATAACTTTACGTTCGCTGATCGTTGATATCAATATATCAATAAACAGGGATCCTACTACATCACAGTGAAGAGTCAAGAAGGTAAAAAGGAAAATGAACGCTTTACAGTGAGAGAAAACGTCAAGCCAAGGTTCCAGGTAGATGTAAAGCCACCTAACTCCCTCCTTGTCACACAACACAGCTTCACCTTCACTGCATGCGCCAAGTAGGTTGCTTCTTTTTCACTGACCAATTAACAGCACCATAGAAAACGAATAGTGAACATAGACCCCAGTCAGTGAAAAACTAAAATATAATATTGACCCATTATAGTAGACAATTTACAGTTAACAGAACTAAAAATATTATTCAATTTTCATGATTTCTTCCAGTAGAAAAAAATTACATTTATACTGTATGTATCTGAGCTTAACTTCAATTTAGTAAAAGTTCTCTTACCCTTGTATATAACAGGTACCCTTTTGGTCAACCTGTCAAAGGTAATATTCATTGGGAGGTCACCAACAATGATAGGAGGAGGTGTAAAGCAGTCATCAAGATGAATAACACTGTAAGGATGTGGTACATTTTTATTCTAATCCTATGAGAACACCAATGAAGTACGCACGAACTGATTCCACCTGATTGATAAGAAACTAAATACCTTTTCACTTGGCTCACATGAGCAATTATAGCCCATTTGAATATTCTATATTCTCAATATCTTATTATTTGCTAGAGTAGTGGAATAATTAATAAATTCATAATTCTAAAACATATTGTTTTTGCAAATTCCTTTGAATTCCACTTCTCAAAATCCATTTACTGAGAGCATTCCTTTCCAGATTTCTGGCTGTAGTGACATAACAGTCAAATCCAGTGATCTTAGAATCATTGAATGCGGTATAGAAAAAATTGAGGCTAAAGCAACAATAACCGATGCGGCCAGTGATGAAGTTGAGA
Source organism: Palaemon carinicauda (assembly GCF_036898095.1). Classification (NCBI taxonomy): domain Eukaryota; kingdom Metazoa; phylum Arthropoda; class Malacostraca; order Decapoda; family Palaemonidae; genus Palaemon; species Palaemon carinicauda. Next base: position 125,254,087 of record NC_090743.1, on the reverse strand, counting down.
AAGGAACAAGTGCAATCAGAGTTCAAACGACTAACGTGCGTTTTGAAACCCTTTATCAAGATGACTTTATGAAACCTAATTTGCCCTTCACACTCAAGGTACACCATACAAGTTTTTCAATTACTGACAATTTATTCATTACTTACCTAATATGTATTGTGTGCAAAGAGAAAAAAAAAATGACCCAAGTGTGGTTAAATAACTTAATTTTTGTGTAATTATAGTGAATTGTGAACATTCCTCGCTAATAGATTTATTTTTCACAAGGTATTGGCTAAATTACCAGATGGATCTCCTGCTAGTGGTGAACCTCTTGAGATCTGCCATGGACATATTTGCAATAACATCACTACCCCATCAGATGGCATTGTCAAACTCTATTTAACCAACCCCGACAGTCAGAGAGTAGTGGTAAGTATAGATTATCCTTAATCCATGTTATTCAGTTAATCTTCTGTATATATAACTAAAAAAACAGGGAAGACAATCTTCCTACTTTATAATGGGCAATGCCTAAAGTATATTTTCTATCACTTTTACTTACAGATGAAACACATGGTATCCAGAGCATTCTTAATTGTAAACACTTTTGTAATCGGTGCAAAAAGGTATTACTCTCCATCCAATTCCTCCTTAGTCATTCATGTTCCAGAGGAGACTATCAACTGTTCCAATGGAGAAGAAACCAGACTCACACTTAAAGTCTTGTTTGCAGCTGTTCAGCAAAGGTCTGCTGTTGTAAATGTTCAGGTAAATACTTCTGTTAACATTCATAAAGAAAGTAATTCATATCCTTTTTTTATAATAAGTGGTATTACACAAAAGTCATTCAAATCTCTATTACACTATTGGGAACTTGGTTTTCTACTAACAAATGAAGTCTCGTGGATGAAATAAGACCCAATATAACCTATTTAGGTTAGCAATATAACCTTCGATTTTCACAAGGTGACATCATCACTAATGCTTCCTTCCAAACCCACAGGTGATGTCAAGAGGAAAAATGCAGTACTTCAAGTCAGAAGAATATCAATTAACTTCCTCCAAATTTCCATTTGAAGAAGAATTCTTCATGGGTCACCTACCCCTTGCACCAAAAGATACTGTCACTGGTATTCTTAACATCCCAGTAACCTTGCCTTTAACTGCAGGACCAAAGATACAGGTAAGGAGTATTCCTACATTCAATGTCACTTATGGGTAATCCAATAATTTTACATTCAAACTGGTAAAACCTTATTAAAACCCTCTAATATTCTATTATTACAGGTGCTAGTATGGTACATAAGAGCTGATGGAGAAGTGGTCTCTGATGTCAGGGAGATAACTGTTGAAAAGTGCCTCCCTAACAAAGTAGATTTTGCCTGGTTCACCAACAGGGCCCAGCCAGGACTCGCAAACTCCCTCACAATCACTACGACCCCAGGCTCTATATGCAGTTACGGTTAGTTGCTAAACCTTATTAAGGTCATACTATCCTTTGCCCAGCAACCTTTACAGCACAACTGTCTTCAACTGATCTAATTTAATGCTTCAGCACCACCTAACTCCCTGTTTTCGTATCAATTCATTGTTATATAGCAATTCCCTCTTTACAGTCAATATCAGGAATATTTATAAAATATACAATGTTAAATATTTAACGTAAAACCTTGATACTGGAATTGTTTGATACAGTGAAAATATAAATGGTATAAAGTTACCAATGATGAATATAGAATATTAATTATTCAAAATATTGAATCTATTGTCAAAAATAGAAGCCCACACCTCAAAGCTCTCATTCATAACTACCTTCAGATACAGAATAAGACAGAAATACTGTATTAATTATTTAATATTTGAGTCACCTAAATATAAGTTAATGAAATGATATTCATGAAATTTATTCTGATTTATTCTATAATCTTAAAATATTCATTTTGTTGGAGTAAGTAGGTTACCCAATAAGGCTAAATATGAACATAAAGGAAAATGGAATTGTTTATTTTTTTGAGGGCAAAATTATGTTTTCATTGACCAACAGGTGTTCTGGGAACAGGAGTAGATTTGGACACAACCAGACGAGATACAGAAACCATTGACAGCTTCTTCTTGAGTGACCCTAATTACAACGAGTATCCGTGGAGTTCAACGCAGGTCGATGACCACGAATACTGCGAGAGGATGAAAGAGGAAAATCCTAAAGGTATGGTAGAGATTTCATACAAAAAATAGGCAACATTTTACATATTTTACGTCATCAATTAGGCATACCTTACTCCTTTAGTTGCAAACCAAAGATGTATGATACTACATAATTAAAATGCATTGAAAACATGTCATTTCTTTTTTAATATAAATCTAAAATACATCTTTATCCTCTAAAACATAATTTTTCTAATTTCCAGATCACACAATATCCCTATTCAGTACTGATTACATTGATACTCTTCATATGTTTGATGTAAGTAGAATATTAAAAGTACATATTATGAAAATTTATTTATGGAATAATTATAAAAATTTTACTATTCTCAAATCATTAAAAAAATTATTTTCCACAAATTCTTGATTTTCACAGCAATCTGGACTTTACATTTTCACCGACCTCACCTTAGAAACCAGACCATGCATCGATCTAGGTAAGAATCTCCAGCACATTAATGCCTGACTAACATAAATCTACATTACTGTCCTAACCTAAACATGGTGTCAACACTGCTATGCAAGTATTTTGAAATTGAGCCAGAAGTGTTCCTCATAAAGCCGATATAAACATTAGAATGGGTAGATGTAATTACAAAACTGGCATTATGAGAGTGGAATCGTTCGCAAGAGTATTTGTCATATTTTGGTTGATCCAAATCAGTTTCTCAGACATCACTGAGCTAATCTCGTTGACCTCTGGAAAACACTTGAGCCATTCCTATTCTGCTCAAGGAAAGAACGTCCTTCTTTATGATAACATACCTACAAGTAATGAACTTATATCATTTAAATTGATGTTTACTTGTTACCCGCATAATAGTTATATATACAAAAAAAAGGCTAGGGAAGACATAGATATATTCCTTTAAATTTGTATTAGGTACTCTGACTTTAACAAAAGCTCTATAAATTCACTGCATCTCTCATCATTGGCATCATTCATATAAAGCTGCCTCACTTCAATAGTAAAAAGACTACTAAACAACTTGATTCCTTTCTAAATTAAAATCCAACACTATACGTTGCAGGTTACCATTTTCTAGAAATACAAGGTGAAAATCTTTCCATCACAATCAAATCCCTCCTTCCTAATTGTCCCCCTCTGCTACTTCCATCTATCAAAGTCTTACTTGAAGAAGGTATGGCAGGCATTGGGATCTAAGGACCTAGCTGTGATACACACCACCTACTTGCTACAAAATGGTACTCTTTATAACTCTTCTAAATTTTGGGAAAATTAATACATACATACATATACCAAGGCACTTCCCCCAATTTTGGGAGGTAGCCAACATCAAAACAAATGAAATGAAAAAAAAGGGGGCCTTTCCTCTCTACGTTCCTCCCAGCCTGACAAGTTCGGCTGGTTCTGCTAGAGTGCCACAGCCCACCCTCCCCAGTTATCCATCACAGATGAAGCTTCATAACGCTGAATCCCTTCAGATGCTACCTCTGCGGTCATCCAAGGCGACCGAAAGAAGCAGCAGGACCTACCGGAACTGCGTCAAAATCGCTCATCATTCATTCCTATTTCTAGCACGCTCTCTTGCCTCTCTCACATCTATCCTCCTATCACCCAGAGTTTCCTTCACTCCATCCATCCACCCAAACCTTGGCCTTCCTCTTGTACTTCTCCCATCAACTCTTGCATTCATCACCTTCTTTAGCAGAAAGTCACTTAATTAATGTGGTAGGCCTACGTGTATATTATGGGCAGCTGATAGAAACCCGTAAAAAATATTGGTATAAATTCTATTTAAAATCACAATACCTAAGTTGACCCAAAAGAGTAAGGGTCATCTGATAGAATGACTGACTGCCAAATAGAAGATAATATCTAAAAATTAACTTTGGATCAATTTAATTAGATTGTTGGTTTACTAGCAACTTTTAAATTGGACATAAATAGCTCTTTATCTAAAAATAAAGTAATATCCTGGTTAGTAATTCAAACTCTGAGACAGTTTTATCTGCCCTCTACCTTGCAAATTGACATCTATATCTACATACCTGGTACACTAAGGTGATTACAAATATGAATGATAACAAATTTGGAAAAGAATTACTGTCAGCCATACAAAAAGATTAATATCAATATGTACTGTTGTTTTTCTACATTTATTGGTATTAGCTTATGTATCACAAATACATCTTCTGCAATGAAAGTTAGGTCTATCATTAACATCCCGGGCTGATGTGAGTCCTTGGAAGGGAGAAGACAATCTCCGTTGGGGGACTGGCTACATCTGCTGCACGTTTCTAAAAATGTTAAAATTCAAACAAATTTTGCATTTATCTACAGATTATCAGAAGTCTAATGAAGGATACTACAGCAGCTACAGTTCATCAGAAACAAACTTCCATGAAACATTGCTTTGGAATCTAGCAGTTGTTCCGTAAGTGTGCGTTCTCTATTTTTCTTTATATAGAAGCAAATCAACAATTCTTTATCACGAATATAATCTCTTTATATAATAACTGAAATTTAAATTCGTTTCCCCAAAAGGTCAACTGGGATACTCAAACAGGATGTTGAGCTCCCACCAACCTTTACCGAATGGATTGGAACTGCCGTGTGCGTCCATCCACATGTAGGTGTTGGAGTGTCAAAAAGTTCTTCGCTCACCAACTACACTTCCTTCTATGTAGACATGTTGCATCCTCCATCAATCAAGAGAGGGGAAGATATGCCTGTAAAGATCTTTGTCTTCAATAACCTTCAGCAACCCCTGCCAGTGAGTGTTTAGAATAGAATAGATTTGTTAATTGAATCTATAACAATTACATAAATAAATGACATTTCCTTATTTGTAACTTTTCTCAAAATATCATGCAAGTACATAGCTACTACAACTACTTATCATATCTAATAGGTGAGAGTTACTCTGGAAGGAAGCACTAAATATGAGCTCATTGGGGAAAACAATGCAGGCTTACCAGCTGGCCAAAGACTATCCTGTGTTGGAGCCCAAAACAGACATGTCCACACTATCAAAATAAGGCCTATCACCATTGGTCAAGTGAACATTACAGTCAGGGCCTCAGTAGACACTGAAACCTCTGTGCCTTGTGGAGATGAATCTCTCAATATCGGCAAAAGGTAATTACAATGTTTCAAAGGTCTTTCTGAACACAATATGGTTATAAAGATAATTTTTGAAATATATTGCTTTTTTTACGAAATATAAAGGACATTATTCTAATTATGAAATATTTTTTCATGGATTTTTCATTTTTATATCTTATCCATAAGAGAATATTCACTTTTATAGGCATGATCTTGTGAGTCCACTACAAGTAAGAAGAGAAGGTTATTTGAGAGAAAAAACTTGGAGAAAATATATCTGTGCAAAAGGTAAACTCAGCTAACATTCAGCTCTAAAGTATCAGCATTTCATTGTTCAAAAATATTATACTGTGCATTTAATAAAAGAAAAAGAAATTACTTTTAAACTAAAAACTGGAGAAATCATTAAACTTCCATACGAGAATGTAAACATAAGGGAGAGGTACAATCACAAAGATATATATATATATATATATATATATATATGTGTGTGTGTGTGTATATATATACATATAATTATATGTATATATATATATACATATATAATTATATATATATATATATGTGTATATATATATATATGTGTATATATATATATGTATATATATATATATATATATATATATATATATATATATATATATATATATATATATTTATATATATATTTCAAAGTTTCAATATAATTTAAATATATATATATATATATATATATATATATATATATATATATATATATATATATTGAAATTATATTGAAACTTTGAAATATATTTTAAATTTTTAATGCTTGGCATTCAAGTAATTTTATGTATAAATCTATGTATCACTTTGAACCAAATTCATTTATTTTCAGTAGTAGATTCATATGAACTTAAATCACGTATTACAACACTAACTAAAGTGAAAATGTGTCTATTCCATCCTGCAAAACTAGCAAAAGGACAAGACTCCCTTGAAACAACAGAACTGACCATACCCCCAGGAATGGTGGAGGGATCTGTAAAGGCATGGATCAGTGTTGTAGGAGAACAGTTGGTCATACCTTTAGAAGTAAGTCTTTTCCACTGTCTTTAATCAAACCATTTTCATCTTAGCTCCCTAAAGTACAGCTAAGCAGTTAGTAGAGTCATACTACTTCCAATTATTACTCAGTAACAATGGCTTCTAAACAGTACCGCCTTACTAAAAGACTCATCACACTCATCTCATGAAAAAATATTCATAAGATTTAACTCAAAATTATACAAATTCGAATGAATTTTCCCACAATACTGATAACTCCCATCTCGATGACAGGATCTTGAAATCATGATTTCGAACTCACAAAAATGCAACGGTGATAATATAATAGAGTTGTACAGACACTTACTCATCTTCAAGTACTTACAAGCTACAAAACAAGAGACGCCAGAAGTAAAAGCAAAGCTTCTTGACGTCATGAGAAGAGGTGAGTTATATCAGCAAAACGACTACCATTCCCTCGCGTCTCCTATTTCAGGTTTAGATAGCATACATCCTTGCAAATATTTTAGGAGTTTGCCAGTGGTTCCTCTCAATGATGGTATGACAAAAGACACTTTATATCTGTACATCAACTTGGTCTGAAGTACATTTGAAGAATTCGGTACCTCAACCAAACCTTTTAATTAAGGACTCTGTAACACTTTTATTTACCATTACTAAGGCATCTAATAATAGCACAAATTTGAAGCAAATTATAACTAAATTCAAACTTGTAACACCAAAACACAATATTGGATGAAATGTATAATTTTCTCTACAACGTTTTCTTGCAGGATATCGATGCCAGATGCTATACCAACGTTTGGATGGTTCCTTCAGTAATTTTGGCAATGCTGATGATTCTGGCTCAACTTCGCTCACTGCTCTTGTTCTAAGGATCTTTTCTCAAGCAAAGGAATTCATACCGGTCAGTTCAGCTAATTACCTTCAATAGATGTATTTACAATATATTGGGAAAATGTAGTGATAAAAAACTTACTATATTTTCATAATTACTACATACTCACAAAAAAAACAGCAAAAATTTGATATCTGCAATTTCTCAAAAATATTGGTACCTAAATGCCCCATAGCTCTGACATCTTCCTGTATTCTGGCTGATATATACCGACTTGAAATACACATTAGATAAAATTCTTTCAGATTGACGATGGAAGCCTGAATGCAGCCACTTCATGGCTAATCAATAACTATGGCAATGAAACTTGTGCTCAATCCATTGAAGATGGTCAGACCACAGTAAGTACATGTATTTCTTTTAGGTGAAACTTGCCTAGAAACGTTATTGGGTTAACATTGGGGTCAGATTGATTGATTGATTGATCAAAGTCCCGTGATAGCATCCTTATCAATATAAACTAATATTATCTAAAAAAAACTTGTTTATAAAGAAACCAAAAGGTGCAAAAAATCCAATAATATATTTAGGTATTCTAAAATTTATTGTGTGGTTCACAGAAAACAATGAATACAGAATAGCCTCTCAACTCATCAGATGCAGAAGGGATTTTCCCCTTCTGATAGGTAACTAAGTTTGATCAGAAAGAAATAATTATACGGGAGAATCTTTACGATATTACAAATCTAGCTCTTTTTTTTTCATCTAGTATTGACCTATAGTTAACTGTAATGTACTTTTTAACATCTAATCTTTTTAGATTAATTGAAAACTTCATCAGATCAATATGATGATCAAGTAAAAAAATCACCCAAAATATACCTATATGTATAGTAAAGAAGTCACTAAATTGAGGTTCACATAGATAAGATGGGATAATAGCCTATATATTTTTCCTACCCCGCGTCTTTAGTCACTCACATTCTTTCAAACACACACCATTACTGAAATATGTACAAACACAATAAAAATCTAAAATAAATTCACAGGAAGATCCTAGTCATGAAGAATCCTCACAAGTCTCACTGACAGCAGACGTCCTCATGGCTCTCTTGGAATCAGGAGTGTCGGCTTCACACCCTACAGTGCTACAGGGTGTGAGGTGCCTCAACCAAAGTAATTCTCTCGACTACTACACGATGGCCTTGAAAGCCTACACTCTAGCACTTGCTGGAATCCCAAAGGCCCGTGTAGTGCTACACAAGTTGATGGAAGAAGCTAATATTACTGATACCTTGATTCACTGGCATGAGAGAAAATCAGACTCTGGAAATAACGGTAAGACTTCAAGTACAGGAATTTTCTTAACTGAAAAACCAGTTACTCTGCTTAATACCAACTCTTACTAAAATGTATTTCAGTTTGCTTACTTCAAAGACCACATCCTACATTATCTAGTAACTTTGATAAATTTATGGTGTAAAAACTGTTGCAAATAAAATTGAAAGTATAAGTTAATACTAATGAAGTTTTACACAAATTTAATCTATGAAATAATTTCTTTCATTCACAGAATTTTACAAATATGATGATGAGACAAGTGCAATAGTTATCTTGGCAATGGTAGCCATAGATCCTTCAACTTATCAGCAAGAATTGCGTAAATTGATCAGGTCACTTTCTCCTAGAAGATATCACTTCTATATACATAATGAAAAAGTAAGTGAATGATACACTGAGATTAAGATTCAAGACATGAATAAGGAAATATAATACATCCATAGATGTTGCCTTCCCAGTAAATAATAAACAAGAACATCACCTATTCAATACAATTCTTGAATTTACAGTGGAAAACAATCCTCAACGCCAGATGTAAAGATTGTAAAGCCTAATATAAAATATTTCTATCCCAGGAATCATTTATCGGGGAAGCTCTATCTGCTTATGAGTCATCACAGTACCAGGGTGACCTGAATGTGGATGTTGCAGTCCAGGCTCGAGATTTCCACCACACATTCTTCATGACAGAATCTAATAAATTATTACAACAGGAGGTTTCTCTGCCAATCCTTCCAACTAATGTCTCCTTTAGCATGAAGGGTCAGGGTTGTGCCCTAATTCAGGTAAGCAAGAGTATATGTATCATGTGCATTTTTTAAAAATTTCTAATGCAATAATTACTACATGTCAATTAAAGAAAAAACCTACATATACTTATGGCCAAATAAAACCAAAATATCATTAATCACCCATCGATTTAGACTTTCTCTTATGGAAACAAACATTTTCTTCATTTCCAGACCATCCTCCATTACAATGACCCTCAGCCTGATGATACTGAATCACATGGATTGTAGTTTACCTCTTCAATTGAAAAAGATGCTTCCTGTGTGACTCATGAACTTACCATTCATTATTTTGATTTTCTGTTATGGGTGCAGTTTTGCAGGTTTCATGTGGTATATTTATACATAAAAAAATACTTTACAAATTTGATTTTCAATTGTAACAATGCTTAGAAATTGGCATACTACACTGAAGACGACCACTCCTTTGTGACTATGGGTCGTGTCTCTGCAATCATGTATTTGCTTCTGTTGTGTTTAAATGCAGTACAGATTTTGTATTTTGTATTTTCTACTGATAAGAACAAATTTATGGGATAGAATTTTTCTTTAGTAAATTATCTTTTCTGATTGTTTCATATGGATGTGCATAGATTTCCAAAGACAGTTATAACAGTAATGATAATAATTGCCCCAATGGACTTGCCACTTGCTTCACCACATACAGTAAATGAAATGGGGGTTACTGAATTGATATGACAAAAACACCAGGAACTGTAACACATTCATTTTTTTGGGAGAACTGTCCTACATCTTTAATACCCTGGGCATTTCAAATAACCCTAGTTGGAATTTCATGACATTTATGCTAAAAATGCAGCCCTTTGGGCCCTGGGCGATATACCAACACCAACCTAAACCAAACCTGGGCCGGATAACATAAGAGTTATCTTATATTTGATTTTAATTTGTGGAACTTTATAGCGATAGCCCTTTGAATTTTTATTGTATTTAGATTAATTTTATAGTTCTAAGTCCTTTTATTTATTATAGTGTTAGAATGTTCGTTTTAAATATCTATTAAATTATGTTTTAACTCATATTTATACAACGTATCTATTCTTAAGGCTCTGATGAAGGAAATAGATTTTCCTAAAGCTAAGCAATAAAGATGTATATCATAACTCTGGTACTATTATTGGTGTTGAAACTCCACTTTCCACGGAATAAATCAATAGCCGATACACACACACACACACACACACACACACACACACACACATATATATATATATATATATATATATATATATATATAAATATATATATATATATATATATATATATATATATAAAGAGAGAGAGAGAGAGAGAGAGAGAGAGAGAGAGAGAGAGAGAGAGAGAGAGAGAGAGAGAGAGAGAGAGAGAGAGAAGGAAAATTGTACACAATTTTTCCTTTCAATAACCGTTGTTGTTGTTTATCACACCAGTATAGTAGATGAATGTGATACCTGGTGTTCCCCAGGGTAGTATTCTGGGTCCAATATTTCCATATAAAGTATAAATGTGGTTTGGCGGAGAAAACAAGCTTGATGCTACTATCTTTGCATCAGTTCAAATTTTTGAATGTAAATCTGGGGTTGCTGAACCCCGTAACAGAGATCTAGCTAAATATTGTGCATTGTGCAAATTACGGGGCAAGAAGTTTAACTCTAACAAAACTCATAACAATATCAGAGATGGTCAGGACAGACAGACAGACAGACAGACAGGCAATTGATTGACCGAGAAGAAGGGATTGCTATGGGATATTCGCATCAATTCTATGGATCCAATCGATAACTTTCAATCTGAATAACTAAACTTAAGCCTTGAAAAGCGAACACGAAAAGTGTCAGGGTCATCGACCTCCTAACCTTTTATCAGGCCTTTCCCCTTCCAGAAACAGTGTGCTTCTCTCAGAGGCGTAGGAGCGTGTTTTCGAGAGGGAGGGGGGGGAGGGTTAAAGTTTGAAAAAGAACTAAAGCCGGGGAGTCTGGGGGGGGGGGGGGGGGGGGCGCTTCCCAAAGAATTTTCTATGCTCCGATGTAATTTCCTGACATCTGACAGCAGATTGTAGCTAGATAAAAATCTTATTCTTTGGAACAATTTTCTTGTGACCAATTGCAATTTGTACACAATGTTGTGGTCTGATTGGTAACGTCTCTGCCTGGTGTTTGCCATACGGGGGTTCGAGTCCCGCTCAGACTTGTTAGTGCCTCTAGCATCTGTAACCCTTTCATTTTTGTGAGCTAATCTGATCTTAAGGAATGAAGAGAATTGATGTAACTAATTTTCAGATTTTAAGAAATATATAATTTTTTTTTTTCATAATGTGTATGAAATGTATAAAAATCAAAGCAATTATCATATGGCAAATGTAATATAGGAAATTATTTTTTCATTTAGTTCATGAAATACCTGAAATTGATTAAATTAATTAATTTATCAAAAGAAGGAGTGAAATCTAACAAAACCTTAAAGCATATCCCAGGTGTAATCCCACTTCAAAATTGAACCATTCCATTTTGCCAGACCACTTCAGAAAAATACAGATAATTCCAATTTTTCATCAAACCAGGTAAAACTGAATCGAATCTAATTCATTAAACAAAGCCTCAAAATTCATCAGTACCTTTTGATAACGGCGTCAAATAACCAAATTAATCAATCATTACTGGTTACAGAATCTAGTGTTCGCTTTCGGACAAATTCTGGATTAAATTCTAAATGCGAGGTGAAGTAAACATTATTAAAACGTGGAGATTTCCCAGCTCATTGATAAATAAAAAAGTTAAATCTACGCTTCTTAAATAAACGTCACAATCTTATAGAAATTTTCTTTCTGAATCAGAAATATGTCAGCTGATTTTTCTGACAAAAAACAAAGGAAAAAAAATGTCTTTAAAAACGTATGCATCCAGAAATAAATATCGGGTTGCAAAGTAAACAATTCAAACACATTTCCATAAATACAAGCAGTTAACATGGAAGAAATTATGAATTTGTGGAAGGACAAAAGCCTCTGTGACCTTGTGGTTGTCCAAAATGACGCCAGGCAGAATGAAATGGGAGGTTTATGCCTTTCTAGTGACACAATACAGCAGATAACCACCTATGGGCTAGACGCTCCGTCAAAATGCCCCTGTCTGGAGAGAAGCTCCGGGCAATCTAAAGAAGAAGAAATATATAGCAGATTCAAACTACATGCCTTGAATGGAAATCTTGTGGATGGTCAGGACAGTCACACAGACAGGTAAATTAATGGACAGAGATTCAGTGATTGGTATGGGGTACCCGCATGAATTACGTACATCATAACAATAACTTTCAAAATCTGAATAACGGAATTTAAGCCTTGAAAAGGGAGTCACAGACCTCCTCGTGTACATTTCCACTTCCCTGTAGGAACAAGCAATTCATTTCCATCTTCATCTTCCTCACTTCCCATCATTAAGCTGAGCACATCCGCATGTTCGTGTGTGAATGATTCGCTCATTGCTACGTCAAAATTCCTATAACTCAGATTTCCAGGTTAAAAGAAATTAATGTCAATAAAAAATAAGTTCTCAAGCCGCTATCCCTTGGGAAGAGCTACCCGGCTAAATACCAGTTTTAGATTAACAGTAAACAGAAGTAGGAAACTTATAGGCACTGAACGGTCCTTGACTTTGTGTTGAACCGGCTGACATAAGTCTTCTTATAGTTTATATAGTATATGACATATGTATTTTTATGTTGTTAATGTTTTTAAATTATCTTATTGTTATTTTTCTCAAATCGAATATTATTTTCCTTGTTTCCTTTCCTCACTGGGCTATTTTTCCCTGTTGGAGCCCTTACGCTTATAGCATCTTGCTTTTCCAACTAGGGTTTTAGCTTGGCTAATAATAATAATAATAATAATAATAATAATAATAATAATAATAATAAAGGACCCATGGCTTCGGAGAAGAGCAGAAGACGACCCTATTGAATAAGCTTTCACAAGTCGTGACCTAAACCTGATGTCTAAAGTATGAGAAGAGTTCTCTCTCTCTCTCTCTCTCTCTCTCTCTCTCTCTCTCTCTCTCTCTCTCTCTCTCTCTCTCTCTCTCTCTCTCTCTCTCTCATATGGAGAGCTTCAAGGGCTCAAGGCGTCTCTCGAAAAAAGAAACATTTTGACCTTCGGTTGCTGTACTAGTCAAGTGTTCATTAGTGCAATACATATACTGTATGTATACATACAATCAAATATGTTAATAATAAACATATGTGTTTATATAGAATTCGAATTGAAAATTCAGTGTGTACGCATAGAAACAATTAAATGCATAAATATTAAAAAATAATGAAACTATAAATTAACATATATCTATACCTATATATATATATATATATATATATATATATATATATATATATATATATATTTGTATATATATATATATATATATATATATATATATATATATATATATATATATATATTTATATATATACATATATATATATATATATATATATATATATATATATATATATATATATATATATAATATTAAAGTTTGAAGCACTCATTTAAGGATAAAAATACGAATGCGAAGATACATCTTAAATACATAAAATACAAATAAATGACCAATACTTATCTTAACAGAATATAGGTTAAAAAAAAATTATTATAAAAAAGGAATATCTTTAAACGCTTAATGTTAGTTAATTCATGTCTGAAATAAAAATATAAGTATATGCAAACACATATTATAGTCCAGCCGTTTTCGGTAAAAATATGGAGGAATCGTTCACATTTGGTTAAAAGCACCAAATTTTGCACAAAGTTAGCTTTTGATGTACCTTTTGAAATGTGATAGAGACCCATTTGATATCTTTCCAATATGGCCGCTTTTTTCAAGATGGCCGACAAAATTCAAGAAAATGCTGCTATTCGAACGATTTTCATCGTATAGTTACAATTTTGGAGTCTTTACCTATACTGTATTTTCAAGGATATTCTATTCAATGAGAATAAAAATAAGTACAGGAGAACAATATTTTACCAGCAAATGCCCGTTTAAATTCTGAAATAAGGCAAACATACTGAAAAATTCCTCCAAATGTTGTTGTTATCTGTCTCAATTCTTACAATTCTACAGTGACAACCATTTTGTTTGTTATGCAATCATTTTGCAGGTGGTAGAAACATGTAAAAGAAGAGATTGAAGTGAGTCATCAACAGACCTAAAGACATCCTGGGCTGCATACCATGCTGATCAGGTCCACACAGAACAGCCTGCTCCTTCCGACATCAGCTCATTGCTCCCACTGCTCTATGAGGAGGCTAAGTCAAGTGCCATGATTGCCCATACTATGAAAGTTGTGAAGAATGCAGTAGATTTTCTGAATCCTGTTCAGATCCCTGTAGTTGCCTGTGATCAGCCACTGTATGCTATTGCCAAACAACTCTAATGGTAATACCCCAACATTCACGGTGAGAACCATGTTGTAGTGATGTTTGGTGGCTTACACATTGAGCTGGCCTTTCTCAAAGTTCTTGGAGACTGGCTCGAAGGAACTGGATGGACCAACACCCTTTTGCAGGCAGAGATAGCCTCACAAGGTACTGCAGATTCCTTCCTGAAAGAAGCGTCACCAAACAGAAGACCACACCACAGATCCTCTAAGCTTTGAGCAATGGAGAGTGAAAATGGAAAATGCAGTCCCTATGTTTAACTTCTGGTCCATCACACTTGACCTAGAACTAGCTTTGATGGATTTCCTCCAATCACTGCGACAAGGCAACTTCAATCTGTACAAGGCTGCACTCACAAAGCTGGCCCCATGGTTCTTTGCACTTGACCACCCAAATTATGCTCGTTTGGTTGCAGTGCATATTAGAGATATGGCTTCCCTAGATTTGATGCATCCTGAGGTTGCTGCTGAATTCTCAGAGGGAAAGTTTGTTGTTCATAAAACACAACACTCATTTTCTGGCATCCCATTAGACCAAGCTCACGAACAGAACAACGAACAGATTAAAGGAGATGGTGGTGCTGTGGGCCTAACTGAAAACTGTACATAACTCCAAAGATGGATGGTGGCTGGGCCAGAAGTGTCAAGAGTTGTGAATGAGTTTAAAACTGTGGTGGAAGGACTCCGGGGATAGGCGGAAAAGCATTCAGACCAAAGACACCATAAAGCTCAACAGGGGGTACAGACAACATACAGAAAGCAAGTCAAATCCTTGTGTGATACATTAGAAGACATGGGAAATCCATTCATGGAAGATTCATCTGATCTTCTTGTATTAGGCACCCAGGATGTTGTAGACAAAGAGATTATAGAAACCGTAAGGCATATCAAAAGGGTGGGAAATGATCAATATAGTGATTTTGTGAAGGAACAGCTAGAAGACAGAACCAAAAGTCTGACAGACCCTATCAATAGGAACAAATTTCCTCTATTCAGCAGCCAGCCTACCCACAAAGTGTCAAAGGAGAAGCAACAAATTTCATCATTGAAACAAGACTGTTCTCTTTTCTGTAAACTGTATGTGTCTTGCCAAGTGAGAGATGGGGATATTGATGAGTTTTTCCACCATGAGAATCAGTCCAGTCCACCATCATTGTCACAGGGTGGAAAACGTCAACATAGGACCAAAGCTGATCTTCTCCCATTCCTTGCACAGCATAGTACCACAATCAAGGACAAGCCTGATACTGATGCAGTTCTTCTACAATAGATGGGGCTGCCATTGTTAATATGCTTAACCTAGGTGCATCAAGAACATTTCAAGAGTATGCTGACCAGGTATCTGTACCACATGTAAAGCGTCAACTGGAGCCAGCAAGAAGAGTTGATATTATCTTTGATCAGTACTTCCAAGACAGTCTGAAGGCGACTGCTAGGAGTCTCAGAGGAGAGGGGGACCGCAGAAAAGTAAAGGCTATCACTCCTGTTCCTGGCAACTGGAAGGCTTTCTTGCGGTGTGATGCAAACAAAGCAGAGCTCTTCAGTTTTCTAGCGGATCACTGTACTACTGTCATCTGTCCAGAGGGCAAGCAAATTATTTTCACAAAAGGAGAATTGGTCCTTTGCAACCCCCAGAGGGACAGTATTGATCAAATATCTCCGTGCTCTCATGAGGAAGCAGACACAAGGCTTCTTCTCCATGCAAAAGATGCTGTTCAACATGATTGTAAGAGGATCATGATCAGAACTGTGGACACTGATGTAGTAGTGTTAGCTATAGCATTGTGTCTTCCAATTCATGCAAGTGAACTGTGGATCAGCTTTGGGGTTGGGGACAACTTCAAATATATCCCTGTACACACCATAGCTGGTTCTCTAGGTCCAAAGTGTCGAGCTCTGACCATGTTTCATGCCTTCTGCGAGTGTGACAACACATCCTCCTTTGCTGGTAAAGGGAAGAAATCTTCTTGGGAGACGTGGCAAATATGTGAAAGTGTAACTGATGTGTTTGCAGACCTTGGGAATGTACCAACACTGGAGAGAATTGACCAGCACATGGCAAACCTTGAGCGATTTGTTGTTCTGCTTTATGACATCTGCCACCTCAGCTTATGAAACGAGAAAAGATCTCTTCACCAGGAAGGGCAGGTCTATTGATCTCATACCACCAACTTCTGCTGCTCTCTACCAGCATGTCTTAAGAGTATCTTCTTAAGCGGGTCATGTTTAGGGCCAGTCACTTCTCCCCAATCCCGTGTTACCTTCACCTGTTGAATGGGGTTGCATGAAAGGACCTGGGAATGCATGGGAACCCTATTGGTCAGATCTGCCTCAAGCATCAGTTTCCTGTATGGAATTCTTGAAACGTGGATGTGTCAAGGGGGGGGGGTGTTGATTGTTGCCTGTGTGTGATTAGACTGTGTACTTGAATTAGTCATTTCAGTACTGTACTAGCAATTGATGGTTACAAGGATAAGACCTATTTTGGGATTAAGTTAATATAAAACTCTTCATATTGAATTAATAAAACACTGTACTTATGTTTGACATTCAAATACATTCTTTACTTTGCGTTAAATTACAGAACAAATATGATTACAGCCGGTTTAATATTTTTGTAGGCAATTTCTGTAACAAAAGGGCCATTTGCTCCTTAAATATTTGTCTTATGTGCCCACATTTGCTTTTAATGTTTAGAACATCCTTGAAAATATAGGTTTAGACTCCAAAATTGTGACTATACGATGAAAATCCTTGAAATAGCAGCATTTTCCAGATTTTTGGCGGCCATCTCGAAAAAAGCGGCCATATTGGAAAGATATCAAATGGGTCTCTATCACATTTCAAAAGGTACATCAAAAGCTAACTTTTTGCAAAATTTGGTGCTTTTAACCGAATGTGAACGATTTTTACTGAAAACGGCTGGACTATTATATATACATACATATACATACATACATACATATATATATGTACATATATATATATATATATATATATATATATATATATATATGTGTGTGTGTGTACATATATATATATATATATATATATATATATATATATATATATATATATATATATATATATATATATATATATATATCGGTAGTAGGTTGGCCAGGGCACCAGCCATCCGTTGAGATACTACCGCTAGAGAGTTATGGGGGTCCCTTGACTGGCCACACAGTATTACAGGGGATCCCTCACTCTGGTTGCGGTTCAATTTCCCTTTGCCTACACATACACCGAATATTCTGGACTATTCTTTACACATTCTCCTCTGTCCCCATACACCTGACAACACTGAGATTACCAAATAATTCTTCTTCACCAAAGGGGTTAACTACTGCACTTAAGTTGTTCAGTGGCCACTTTCCTCTTGGTAAGGGTAGAAGAGACTCTTTAGCTATGGAAAGCAGCTCTTCTAGGAGATGGACACTCCAAAATCAAACCATTCTTCTCTGGTCTTAGGTAGTGCCATAGCCTCTGTACCATGGTCTTCCACTGTCTTGGGTTAGATTTCTCTTGCTTGAGGGTACACCCGAGCACACTATTTTATCTAATTTCTCTTCCTCTTGTTTTGTTAAAGTTTTTATAGTTTTTATGGGAAATATTTATTTTAATGTTGCTACTATTCTTAGAATATTTTATGTTTCCTCGTTTCATTTCCTCACTGGGCTATTTTCCCACTAGAGGCCCCTGGGCCTATAGCATCCTGCTTTTCCAACTAAGCTTTTAGCTTAGCAAGTAATAATATATATATATATATATATATATATATATATATATATATATATATATATATATATATATATATATATCATACATACATATACCAAGGCGCTTCCCCCAATTTTGGGGGGTAGCCGACATCAAACAAATGAAACAAAAAAGGAGACCTCTACTCTCTACGCTCCTCCCATCCTGACAAGGGACTCAACCGAGTTCGGCTGGTCCTGCTAGGGTGCCACAGCCCACCCTCCCCCGTTATCCACCACAGATGAAGCTTCATAATGCTGAATCCCCTACTGCTGCTACCTCTGCGGTCATCCAAGGCACCGGAGGAAGCAGTAGGGCCTACCGGAACTGCGTCACAATCGCTCGCCATTCATTCCTATTTCTAGCACGCTCTCTTGCCTCTCTCACATCTATCCTCCTATCACCCAGAGCTTTCTTCACTCCATCCATCCACCCAAAACCTTGGCCTTCCTCTTGTACTTCTCCCATCATCTCTTGCATTCATCACCTTCTTTAGCAGACAGCCATTTTCCATTCTCTCAACATGGCCAAACCACCTCAACACATTCATATTCACTCTAGCTGCTAACTCATTTCTTACACCCGTTCTCACCCTCACTACTTCGTTCCTAACCCTATCTACTCGAGATACACACGCCATACACCTTAGACACTTCATCTCAAACACATTCAATTTCTGTCTCACCATCACTTTCATTCACCAAAACTCCAATCCATACATCACAGTTGGTACAATCACTTTCTCATACAGAACTCTCTTTACATTCATGCCCAACCCTCTATTTTATACTACTCCCTTAACTGCCCCCAACACTTTGCAACCTTCATTCACTATCTGATGTACATCTGCTTCCACTCCACCATTTTCTGCAACAACAGACCCCAAGTACTTGAACTGATCCACCTTCTCAAGTAACTCTCCATTCAACAAGACATTCAACCTCGCACCACCTTCCCTTCTCGTACATCTCATATCCTTACTCTTACCCACATTAACTCTCAACTTCCTTCTCTCACACACCCTTCCAGATTCTGTCACTAATCGGCCAAGCTTCACTTCCGCGTCTGCAACTAGTACAGTATCATCCGCAAACAACAACTGATTTACCTCCCATTCATGGTCACTCTTGTCTACCAGTTTCAATCCTCGTCCAAGCACTCGAGCATTCACCTCTCTCACCACTCCATCAACATACAAGTTAAACAACCACGGCGACATCACACATCCCTGCTTCAGCTCCACTCTCACCGGAAACCAATCGCTCACTTCATTTCCTATCCTAACACATGCTTTACTACCTTTGTAGAAACTTTTCACTGCTTGCAACAACCTTTCATTAATTCCATATAACCTCATCGCATTCCATATTGCTTCCCTATCAACTCTATCATACGCTATCTCCAGATCCATAAACGCAACATATACCTCCTTACCTTTTGCTAAATATTTCTAGCATATCTGCCTAACTGTAAAAATCTGATTCATACAACCCCTAACTCTTCTAAAACCACCCTGTACTTCTAAGATTGCATTCTTTGTTTTATCCTGAATCCTATTAATCAGTATTCTACCATACACTTTTCCAACTACACAAAACTAATACCCCTTGAAATAAAACACTCATGCACATCTCCCTTACCCTTATATAGTGGTACAATACACGCACAAACCCCATCTACTGGTACCATTGACAACATAAAACACATATTAAACAATCTCACCAACCATTCAAGTACAGTCACTTCAGCTCTCACACTATTCATACCAGATGGTTTTCTTTCTCTCGTTTCATCTAGTGCTCTCCTCACTTCCTCTCTTGTAATCTCTCTCTCATTCTCATCTCCCATCACCGGCACCTCAACACCTGCAACAGAAATTAAATATAAATATATATATATATATATATATATATATATATATATATATATATATATATATATATATATATATATAAGACATATATTATAATCCTAATATCTGCATTCTCTCTACCTCGGGATCAGAGACCCAGTAACTATGGACCTTCCCACTGACCCCTTTGGTCTCTGATCCCGAGGTAGAGAGAATTCAGATATTAGAAGTATAATGTATGGCTTATATATATATATATATATATATATATATATATATATATATATATATATATACACACACATATATATATATATATATATACATATATATATATATATATATATATATATATATATATATATATATATATATATATATATATATATATATATATATATGTATATATATATGCGTGTGTGTGTATATATACGGTATATATATAACTCAAAAAGCTATGGAAAGAACAATAACGGGAATAATGCTTCGAGACAGAAAACAAGCAACATTATTACGAAAGCAAACTAAAGTAGATGATATTCTAATTGGTAAGAAAAATAAATGGACATGGCCAAGACATATAATGAGAATGACAGATAATAGATGGACATTACGAATAACAGAATGCGTCCCTAAAGATTGAAAATGAAGCAGGAGAATGAAGAGAAGACGATGGATTGGCGAACTAAGAACGTTTGCGGGAGTGAACTAGCATAGTAAGACCATAAACAGAAGCGAATGGAAGGACATATCAGAGACCATTGTTCTGGAGTGGACTAAAAACCGCTGATGATACATACATACATACACACACATATATACTGTGTATATATATATATATATATATATATATATATATATATATATATATATATATATATATATATATATATATATATTATTTATATATATATATATATATATATATATATATATATATATATACAACTTCACATACTTGTAATTTAATATGGATAGAACAAAGCCCGAAGCCTGGTAAAGCTACCACCCAATAATTTTAAGCTCATTAATATATAAGATACTTACAAGGATCATAATAGGCCTAATAGAAAGACAGCTAGACTTTAATCAACCAAGAGAACAAGCAGGATTTTGAGGCGGGTATTCAACAAATGTCCCATATCCATATAATTAACCAGATAATGGGAGAATCAGCAAAGTTTGAAACAACACTATGTATGGCATTTATAAACTATGAGAAAGCATTCGATTCTCTCAAAGCTTCAACAGTAATGAAAGCCTTTCAAAGACAAGGAATAGAGTAATCTCATATTAAAAGAATCGAAGACGTCTACACGGGAAGTACGGCAATATTAAAACTACATAGATAGAGAGAAAATTCTGATTGAGAAAGGAGTTAGAAAGGGAGAACAATCTCTCCTCAATTATTCACTGTGTGCTTAATAGTTTTTTAGGATTTAGATGGGAAAAGTGAAGGAATTAACATTAAAGGGGAAAACCTTAACAACTTAAAATTTGCACATGATGTAGTTCTATCCAATGAACCAAAGTAAGAATTGTAAAAGGCAATAAAAGATTTGAAAAGAAAAAGCAGAAATGTAGGACTGAAAATGAATATGAGTAAGACTAAGATAAAGTTTAATGAAAAGGCAGGGACAACAAAAACAGGTTATGAACGAACCTCTAGAGATTGTTAATGAATACATATAGTTATGACAGACAATAAGTATTTCACAAGAATATGAGACAGAAATTAAAAGAAGGATAAGCTTAGAATAGAGGCCTTGGCAAACAAAATGTGAGTATGAAAATTATAATGCCACTTTCTATAAAAAGAAAAGAATTCAATCAGGTGACCATACCAGTTCCAACTTTTGCATCATAAACTTGACAACACTTGAGATTACCAAACAATTCTTCTTCACCCAAAGGGGTTAACTACTGCACTTAAGTTGTTCAGTGGTCACTTTCCTCTTGGTAAGGGTAGAAGAGACTCTTTAGCTATGGTAATCAGCTCTTCTAGGAGAAGGACACTCCAAAATTAAACCATTGTTTTCTAGTCTTGGGTAGTGCCATAGCCTCTGTACCATGGTCTTCCACTATCTTGGATGAAAGTTCTCTTGCTTGAGGGTACAATCAGGCACACTATTCTATCTTATTTCTCTTCCTTTTGCTTTGTTTAAGTTTTTATAGTTTACATGGGAAATATCTATTTTAATGTTACTGTTCCTGAAATATTTTATTTTTCCTTTCCTTTCCTCACTGGGCTATTTTTCCTGTTGGAGCCCCTTGGTTTATAGCATCCTGCTTTTCCAACAAGGGGTGTAGCTTAGCAAATAATAAAAATAATAATAATAATAATAATAATAATAATAATAATAATAATAATAATAATAATAATAAACAGATGCGTGTGTAAGGTCATGTCTGAGGACTTGTAATGCGAGGGATTACCAACGACTGATGAGGGTTAAGATTATATATATATATATATATATATATATATATATATATATATATATATATATATATATATATATATATATATATATATATATATATTACCACTGTTAAGTACTGGTAAGGGAATAGTGATTCAATCAAAGAAAGCATAACATTCTAAAATAAATCCTCTCAAGACAAGGAGGTTGAATCTTATATATCGCAGATAAATTGCAATTATATGAATAAATAAAGACATGCATTCATGCAAGGATGACTCTAATTTAAAAAAAAAAAGTAATTCATTTAAGGCCCAGGCAAATATTTACACTCACATTACTAGAGTCATTATTGCTAAATAGGATTTGATTTTAATGTATTGAACATTTTGCGAACGATTGGCAGCAGATGATGTTCCTATATGCATTATTGCGAATTTGTTGATATTGATAGAAGAAGGCGCAAAGAAATGAGAAAGCAAAGTGTTTCCTAAATTTCTCTAACGGGTTGCCTTAGTTAAGATGACCCAGAGAGGTCCAATATAAATTCTCTGTGCGGCAGAATCCAGCATCACTTCTGGAACCCGTTCTTGCTGGGGACTAGCAGTATATAAGGACTCGGCCTCTACCCTTTGGGAGGAGCAAGCAAGAAAGCATTTTGCTTGACACTTGTTGTGCGTTAGAACTGTGCCGGGATGGGTCGTACATCAAAACTTCTGAGAGCAATCGTTGCTCTGATCTGTTTTGCGACTTCTTCTGGGTGAGTACGCTTTCATACACAAGTTATGTAACCACAAGTATCTTACCATCAATTTCATAATATATATATATATATATATATATATATATATATATATATATATATATATATATATATATGTATATAAATATATATATATATATATATATATATATATATATATATATATATATATATGTATATATATGTATATATATATGCATATATATATATATATATATACATATATATATATTATATTTATGCATATATATATAAATATATATATATATATATATATATATATATATATATATATATATATATATATATACCGTACACACACATAACTTTACATATATATACACACATACACAGACACCTATATATATATATATATATATATATATATATATATATATATATATATATATATATATATAATACGTATATATACACATACATATATATAAATATATATATGCATATATTCATATATATATATATATATATATATATATATATATATGTATATATTGATATATATAAATATATATTTACATATATACATATATATATATATATATATATATATATATATATATATATATATATATATATATATTGAGTAATTCACAAAGGAAACAAATACCTTTTAATATAGAATTCTCCCTTTGGGTCTTTCCGGGTATCTTTAGACCAAAAGGGAAATTTTCCTTTTATGACTAACTGTTGTTGGTAGGGTGGTAGGGCACCAACCACCCGTTGAGAAACTACCGCTAGAGAGTTATTGGCTCCTTCGACTGGCCAGACAGTACCATATTGGATCCATATCTCTGGTTATGGCTCATTTTTTTTCTTTGGCTACGCATACACCGAGTAGTCTGACCTATCATCATTGTATGTATGAATGTATGTATGTATGTATGTATGTATATATTTATATATATATATATATATATATATATATATATATATATATATATATATATACATAATATATATGAGAGAGAGAGAGAGAGAGAGAGAGAGAGAGAGAGAGAGAGAGAGAGAGAGAGAGAGAGAGAGAGAGAGAGAGAGAGAGCCTTATTGCCTTATATTTTGTTTGGGTTCCCCCAGGTCCCTCAGTGTGAGGCACCTCGTATATCCACCAGAGAGTTGCTAATGCATCTTCCGGTGTATTTTACATCTTCCAGTCTTGGATAGTCTGGGATGCATCTTAGGTATTTATCGAGCTTATTCTTAAACATATCTACGCTCACTCCTGATATGTTTCTTAGACAAGCTGGCAGCACATTAAATAGTCGCTGCATTATTGATGCTGGTGCGTAGTGGATTAATGTCCTGTGCGCCTTTCTTAGTTTACCTGGTATATTTTTTGGCACTATTAATCTACCTCGGCTTGCTCTTTCTGATATTTTTAGCTCCATGATGTTTTCAGTAATTCCTTCTATTTGCTTCCATGCTTGTATTATCATGTAGCATTCTCTTCTCCTTTCTAGACTGTATAGTTTTAAAAATTGCAGTCTTTCCCAGTCAAGGTCCTTAACTTCTATTCTAGCAGTATAGGATCTTTGTACACTCTCTATTTGCGCAATATCCTTTTGGTAGTGTGGGTACCATATCACATTGCAGTACTCGAGTGTACTACGTACATAAGTTTTGTAAAGCATAATCATGTGTTCAGCTTTTCTTATTTTAAAGTGTCTGAGTAACATTCCCATTTTTGCTTTACATTTAGCCAACAGTGTTGCTATTTGGTCGTTGCATAACATATTCCTATTTAACATTACACCAAGGTCTTTAATTGCTTCCTTGTTTGTGATTGTCTCATTATTAGGTCCCTTGTATGCATATACCATTCCTTCTCTGTTTCCATAATTTATTGATTTGAATTTATCGGAGTTAAATACCATCCTATTTATCTCCGCCCATTCTTATATTTTGTTTAGATCTCTTTGTAGTGAGTTCCTATCTTCATCACAAGTAATTTCGCTACTTATTCTTGTGTCATCGGCGAAACTTCTCACTACGGAGTTTTCAACATCACAGTCTATGTCTGAGATCATAATAACAAACAGCAGTACAGCTAAAACCGTACCTTGTGGCACGCCAGATATTACCTGGGCTTCATCTGATTTCTCATCATTTGCAACCACTATCTGTTTTCTGTTTTGCAGGAATTCTTTTACCCATTTTACTATCTTTCCCACAATATCATGCTTTCTCATTTTTTTCTCTAATATATTATGGTCTACCTTGTCAAAGGCTTTTGCAAAATCTAGATAGATCACATCTGTGTCTTTTTCATTTATCATATTTTTGTATATGTTTTCATAGTGTGCTATCAGTTGGGTCTGTGTACTTTTTCCAGGCACAAAACCGTGTAGACCTATATTAAACAAATTATTTTTAAACAAATGATTCATTATTTTCTTTTTCATTACCCTCTCATACACTAACAGGTCTATAATTGCTTGCCTCTAGTCTTGATCCACTTTT
Source organism: Palaemon carinicauda (assembly GCF_036898095.1). Taxonomy (NCBI): domain Eukaryota; kingdom Metazoa; phylum Arthropoda; class Malacostraca; order Decapoda; family Palaemonidae; genus Palaemon; species Palaemon carinicauda. Next base: position 125,228,129 of record NC_090743.1, on the reverse strand, counting down.
GAAGATAGGGGTTATATTAGCTAATTTATGTTTAACATATATCTCGCTCATATATACACTTTGTCTTAGCAGTATTGCAAGTGGCTTCGCGATAGTGTTTGCAGTTTTTTTTTAACAAAATCGCTGGAACTCCATCTGGTCCGGCTGCCGATCCCTTTTTAATTTCGTTTATAGCCTTGACAATATCTGCTTCATTAATATCTATATCCGTTAGATATTCAACATTTTCTTCTCTCATTTCTGTTTCATTATTCTCATTCGCAATTCTTGGCGTGAACTCACTCTTATATTTTTCTGCTAATATGTTGCATATTTCCTTTTTTTCATTCGTTAGCCGTCCTTCAATTCTTAGAGGGCCTATTTCTAATCTCCCTTTATTCATCTTTTTTGCATAGGAGTAAAGTACTTTGGGGTTTATTTTTATATTTTGAAGTGTCCTTTCTTCTAAGTCCCTTTTTTCATTTTCTTTCGACTGTATAATCTTTTGTTCTGCATTTTCTATCTTACATTTTATTTCCATCATTTTCCACACATTTTTTTTCTTTTGCAAGATTTTTCTTCCACTTTCTAATTTTCTGTGTCTTGGTATGCACGTCTTTTGTTTATTATTTTTTTTTCGGTACATATTTTTCAACAATTTTCTCCGGTATTTTGTACAGTATGTCCGTATTTACCTGTATATTATCACTTACAAATACATTTTTCCATTCTTTATTCAGTTCTTCGTTTATTTCTGACCATTTTATATTCTTACTGTAAAAATTATATTTTCCATATCCTTCCCAAAGTTTTGTGCTTTTATTAATTCTGCGATCACTTGCTTTGGAATGGACTATCAAATCTATGACATTGTGGTCTGAAATTCCCGTGTTATACACTATTATTTCTTTGACATAATTCACCTCATTCACAAATACTAGATCTAGGACATTTTCCTTTCTTGTTGGAATGTGGTTTATTTGTTGCATATTATGTTCTAATAGCATATCTTGAAGCTTTTCAAATTGCCTCTTATCTTCTGCGCTACTATTACTCTCTTTTTTTATATGCATACATACAACCACTTTCTTCTATCCGTTCTTTCCTATCCACGAAAGGAAAGTTAAAATCTCCGGATAGGAGTATATTCCAGTCTTTATGGTTTCTACATATATCATCTATTTTTTTTATTATTATGTCAAAGTCCTTAGTATTTGGGGGTCTGTAAACTACAATATTCACTAGTTTTTCAAATTCAAATTCTACCGCAATCAATTCACATTCTGTGTTGCTGTATTTTTCATAGACTTTTCCTTGATTTATGTCTCTTCCATATATTGCGGTTCCCCCTTGATTCCTATTTTTTTTTCTAATATATAAGCATGGAAACCCTTTATCTGGTCATCACTGACAGTCTCTTGGGAATACCATGTTTCACTTATATCTAATATATCTATTTTTTTCAATTTGGGTTAGTTCTTCTGAGAACTCTATTTTCCTTTTAGAGTTACTCGTGACTAAACCCTATGCATTCATCACTATTATGGTTTGTGTTTCATCCCCATTATTCAATATTGGTAATAATATGGATTCTCCCATGCTTCCTTCCTGTTCTGATATGATGTTCTTTTCTTCATTTCCCGGAATTCCGCCATTAAAAAATCCAACTTTTCTATTATATTTGCTCTTTCGCCTTCATATTTATTTTTGTGTGTATACCTGCAATTATCCCCATATCAGCACCAACCCCTGGCATTATAGATGCATTCTTTGTAGTTGGGCTCTAAATGTGCATATTTGGGTTGGAAAGAGAGAGAGAGAGAGAGAGAGAGAGAGAGAGAGAGAGAGAGAGAGAGAGAGAGAGAGAGAGAGAGACGTGCAATTAGTGATTTCATGCAATCACAACTTTTCAGTGAATACCTGTAATCACCTAGACCATTCATAAGTACAACACTAAAAATTCCAGTGATTTCATGTAATCACTGAAATGTAGAACGGTGATTACATGAAATCAGTAAGCGATGCCAATTTAGTTGAAAAAAATTATAAACTTAATATTTCAACGTTATAACATGTAATTTTAGTAATTAGGATGTGGTGATGTTAAATGTCCAATCACCATAATCTATTAAACTAGCAATAGTTTTCTCCAGTTAGCATGCGAGCAATCACATCGTTAGGAAATGTGGAAGAAGTTAAACAAACTTTGACCTCAAAGCCCAACACAACGGTCCGTGATGTCCGATTAATACCAGCATTTTAGCTGAAGTTTTCCTGGAATTACATAAATTCAGCTTCGTTGTCTCCCGTCCAGCAACAAGCAAATGTTTGATGTCGCCATTGCCACGTTCTAAGGAACACTGGCTTTGTGAGGGGCCTGACTTTCCATGGACAATAACTAGATTTTACCATATGCATTTTATCTGTAATAATTTCAGCTGTGAATTCACTACAAGTATTGCTCTACAGGGTGGATGGAGCTCTGAGAAAAAGAAGAGTAGCTGATATGCTACTTAAGGTGCTCGCTTAGATGTCAATGCATGGATAACCACAAATTTAGTAAAATGATCTTGATAAACCATTATCCATTTGTAAGAGTTCCAGCTCATGGATTATATGTCTATTACATAAAACTACGCACGCAGGATGCAAATTTATGAGTCAGAATAGAGTGAACGACAACACCTTAAGCTACTTACCTACTCAGCAAAATAGAAACACTGGGAAAACAATAGATTCCGGCAGTTAATACGTTTGGCTATTTAGCTACTCAGTAAATTTGGAGAACAGGAAGACAATAGACTCAGTTGGTTATTGTCATTGGCAGTTTAGCTACTTAGTAAACTTGGATCACAAGGAAAACAGTTGACTCCGGTGGTTATTAGGACTGGCTGTTTGGTTACATAGTAAACTAGGATAATAGGGAAAACAGTTGACTAAGGTGGTTATTCCGATATGATCTTTAGCTACACAGCAAACTTGGATCAGAGGGAAAACAGTTGCGTCCGGAGTTTATTACAATTGGCTGTTTAGTTACTCATTAAACTTGGATCACAGGGAAAACAGTTGCGTCTGGTGGTTATTACAATTGGCTCTTTACCTACTCAGCAAACTTGGATCACAGAAAAAATAGTTGACTCCGGTGGTTATTACAATTGGCTGTTTAGTTACTCAGTAAACTAGGATTACAGCGATAACAGTTGACTCCGGTGGTTATTACAATTGGCTGTTCAGTTACTTAGTGAACTTGGATCACAGGGAAAACAATTGAATTTGGTGATTATTATGATGGCTCTTTAGCTACTCAGCAAACTTGGATCACAGAAAAAATAGTTGACTCCGGAGGTTTTTAATATTGCTGTTTAGTCACTCAGCAAACTTGAAGTACAGGGAAGACAATAGACTGGTGGCTATTACTATTGGCTATATGGTTTCTCAGTAAACTCAAGGCACACGGAAAATATTACTCAAGTGGTTATTACAATTGGCTATTTAACTACTCAGCAAACTCGAACCACATGAAAAAAACAAACTAACAGAGTTTGTAGGAGTAACTATTTGGCGCTCAAGACAACTCTAAGTAATTCAAAATAAACCCTGTTCTTCAGAATTAATCTTGAAGTTGGGAAATATATTTTGTATTTGATTCCTGTAAAGTAATCGAATTTGAGGATCATTAACAAACAAACATGAAGTATTCATATAATCTGCTTTTTTAAAACACTAATCGTGCTGAATTACAAGATATTAGAACACAGTAACATTTACCATGCGCTTAGCAATTATTTATAAAATACATGTGAATAATTTTGTTGGAGCGACTCTTAAAATGTAACATTAAGATTGTGTTTTTATGTTAATGACTGTTATACCTTTTACACATTAAAAATGTTTATCTTTCACTAAACTCTAATTTTAAAGACCCTGTATTGGAGATCAGAGTTCCTAAATACTTAAATGATTCTACCTCATTAATCCTTTCTCCATCCAATGATATTTCATCTTCCATTGCATAATCCATTCTCATCATCTCTATCTTTCTTCTATTTATCTTCAGCCCAAATTACAGTCACTCAAGTCACTTGGTAACATTATCGACTATGTATGTTTAGTCCTGACTATAAACCAACATAACCTAACCACTAACCCACTCTAACCTAACCTAACACAATCCAGCCAAATCACTCTTACATTAACTCAGTCAAGTGCTCCAACTATGGCACTCAAATTATAAACTGCATGTCTTTCCTTTGTCTTTCTGTCACCATATATGATCTTATATCAATTAATTTCTTGAAAATAAGTAGCAAGAACAGTAATTCCCATTAAAAGATACATTAGCATATGTTTTTTTTTTTTTTATCCCACATAGAATCAGCTAATCGAACTCTAATAAAGGAAAAATATTACGGAGAATCAGTTTCAAAATTCATTCGAGGACAAAAAAGAACAGTTTCTTTGAAAAGTCAAATTAAAGCCTTTATCCTTTCTTATATCATCAATTCAGTAATCGTCCTCACTTTTCACCTTAGATCTTTAGTCCATCATTAGTAGGACACCTATTAGCAGTTTTCCTCTTCTGAACACATTCATTGTTCCCATGAAAATGTGGAACAATGAGAAAACATTTGTAGTGTATGGAGAACAATAAGATTTAAGTAAGTGCCACAGCAATCAACGAGTTTTTTTTTTTTTTTTCTTTACAGTACCCATTTCTTATTGTGTGTTTTGTAAATAATCTAAGTATCAAAGTTTAAAAAGGAAAAGTTGGTTTTATACTTTTTATACACATTTATTATCTATTAGCTCATAATAAGTAGGTCATAACGAGCAGAGTAGTCAAGTAAGAATAATGTAAGAATATAAACAGAAAAACTAATCATCTTAATTTAACAAAACCAGGAGCCACGTCATAACAGTCCCCAAATCATGGTTACCAGGAGGGGATTTGCAGGTCTGTGTCCAGGTGACCAACCCAGAGGCTCTACAAGGGGAAATAACTGTCAGTATTGAAAATGGCCCACTTTATGCAAATCAACGAAATACGGACACCAGTCTCCTGATGCAGGAATCAATACAGGTTCTACAAGGTAAAGTCTATTGATCTGAGTGTCCTGATATACTCTGTTAATGAAATTGATAACTCGATGTTTTTCTTGCCTAGCTGTAGATAATTATGATCTTAGGTTTACAACTTAATAAACCCTAAAACAAAGTGGCACTACATTACACATCCCTTTCAGGTAACCAAAACTTCTGCACCAACATAACTCTACCACAAATGGAACAAGACTCAATGTTACATCAGGAAGGAAGAGATATCATACATATAAATGGAACACTTGATGGTCTTCCTGTAAACTATAATAGGACTATTTCCCGTCAGGCTATTGCCAGAAAGATGATTGTACAGACAGACAAGCCCTTATACGAACCAGGCCAAACCGTCCACTTCAGAGTCCTGTTACACACTGGTCCCTTGATGGAGATTTCCACTGAAAACGTCAGTTCTAAGCACAAGAGTGAACGATTCAATTTGTAATTTATTTCTCTGGTTCTTAATACTTATATATATATATATATATATATATATATATATATATATATATATATATATATATATATATATATATATATATTTATATATCTATATATATATATAAATATATATATATATTTATATATACATATCTCTCTCTCTCTCTCTCTCTCTCTCTCTCTCTCTCTCTCTCTCTCTCTCTCTCTCTCTCTCTCTCTCTCTCTCTCTCTCTTTATGTGTATATATATATATATATATATATATATATATATATATATATATATATATATATATATATTTAAAAGAAAAGTAGCTGCATCATGCACCATTCACCACTTCCATAAAAGCCTGTTCCCAAAATAAAAGGTAGCATCAAATCCTGTGTAATACCATTGATTCCTGGTGTCCTAGGAATCTTTATCCTTTCGACAGCCCTCCCCATCTCCTAAACAATTTACTCAAAATGACCAAGCTAGGACTACAATTACAGTATAATTTGCTATGGTCAGTAGCTACTTTTAGAAAGCTCAAGGAAAATGGGAATGTTTTGTTGACTAATATACAAAATTTAATCTGTTTTGAAATTATACCTCATGTCGAAGCTTAGAATTTTCATTAGCTTCCTTATCTTCCAGTACCAAGAGATATACATAACCAATCCATCTGACATAAGAATTGCCCAGTGGTTAGATGTCGACAACTCCAAAGGTTTGGTCCACTTATCGTTTCAACTCACCGATGAACATGAGGAGGTAAAGTAGAATTTCTTCTTTTCTAAGCTTTATATTTTATTAGGCTATGCTATAAATAAAAAGACAAAGTTTTATCATCACATTCTAAAATGTGAAACTCAAATCTTCATATTTCTGGTAACAATTAAAATAGTGCTACAATCTTATCTAAAAATCGGATAACTTTACATTCGCTGATCGTTGATATTAATATATCAATAAACAGGGACGCTACTACATCACAGTGAAGAGTCAAGAAGGTAAATATGAATTTGAACGCTTTACAGTGAGAGAATACGTCAAGCCAAGGTTCCAGGTAGATGTAAAGCCACCTAACTCCATCCTTGTCACACAACACAGCTTCACCTTCACTGCATGTGCCAAGTAGGTTGCTTCTTTTCACTGACCAATTTACAGCACCATAGAAAACGAATAGTGAACATAGACCTCAGTCAGTGAAAAACTAAAATATAATATTGACCCATTATAGTAGACAATTTACAGTTAACAGAACTAAAAATATTATTCAATTTTCATGATTTCTTCCATTAGAAAAAAAATACATTTATACTGTATGTATCTGAGCTTGACTTCAATTTAGTAAAAGTTCTCTTACCCTTGTATATAACAGGTACCATTTTGGTCAACCTGTCAAAGGTAATATTCATTGGGAGGTCACCAACAATCATAGGTCGAGCTGTGGAGCAGTCATCAAGATGAATACAACTGTAAGTATGTGGTATATTTTTATTCTAATCCTATGAGAACACCATTGAAGTACACATCAACTGATTCCACCTGATTGATAAGAAACTCTAAATACCTTATCACTCAGCTTACATGAGCAATTATAGCCCATTTGAATGTTCTATATTCTCGATATCTTATTATTTGCTAGACTAGCGGAATAATTAATAAATTCATAATTCTAAAACCTAATTTTTTACAAATTCCTTTGAATTCCACTTCTCAAAATCCATTTACTGAGAGCATTCCTTTTCAGATTTCTGGCTGTAGTGACATAACAGTCAAATCCAGTGATCTTAGAATTGCTGAATGTAACATATATAAAATTGAGGGCTGAAGCAACAATAACTGATGAGGCCAGTGGGGAAGTTGAGAAAGGAACAAGTGTAATCAGAGTTCAAACGAGTAACGTGCGTTTTGAAACCCTTTATCAAGATGACTTTATGAAACCTAATTTGCCCTTCACACTCAAGGTATAGCATACGAGTTTTACAATTACTGACAATCTATTCATTATTTACCTAATATGTATTGTGTGCAAAGAGAAACAAGTTGACCCTAGTGTGATATTGAATAACTTAATTGTTGTATAATTCTAGTGAATTGTAAACATTCCTCGCTAATTGATTGATTTTTCACAAGGTATTGGCTAAATTGCCAGATGGATCTCCTGCTAGTGGTGAACCTCTTGAGATCTGCCATGGACATATTTGTAATAACATCACTACCCCATCAGATGGCATTGTCAAACTCTATTTAACCAACCCCAACAGTCAGAGAGTAGTGGTAAGTATAGATTATCCTTAATCCATGTTATTCAGTTAATCTTCTGTATATATAACTAGAAAAACAGGGAAGACAATCATTCCTACTTTATAATGGGCAATGCCTAAAGTATATTTTCTATCACTTTTACTTACAGATGAAACACATGGTATCCAGAGCATTCTTAAATGAAAGGCCGTTTGAACTCGCTACAAAAAGGTATTACTCTCCATCCAATTCCTCCTTAGTCATTCATGTTCCAGAGGAGACTATCAACTGTTCCAATGGAGAAGAAACCAGACTCACACTTAAAGTCTTGTTTGCAGCTGTTCAGCAAAGGTCTGCTGTTGTAAATGTTCAGGTAAATACTTCTGGTAACATTTATAAAGAAACTAATCCATATCTTTTTTATAAAAGTGATATTACACATGTCATTCAAATCTCTATTACACTATTGGGAACTTGGTTTTCTACTAACAAATGAAGTCTCGTGGATGTAATAAGGCCCATTAAAACCTATTTTGGTTAGCAATATAACCTTCGATTTTCACAAGCTGACATCATCACTAATGCTTCCTTCCAAACCCACAGGTGATGTCAAGAGGAAAAATACAGTACTTCAAGTCAGAAGAATATCAATTAACTTCCTCCGAACTGCCATTTGAAGAAGAATTCTTCATGGATCACCTACCCCTTGCACCAGCAGATACTGTCACTGGTATTCTTAACATCCCAGTAACCTTGCCTTTAACTGCAGCACCAAAGATACAGGTAAGGAATAATCCTACATTCAATGTCACTTACGGGTAATCCAATAATTTTACATTCAAACTGGTAAAACCTTGTTAAAACCCTCTAATATTCTATTATTACAGGTGCTAGTATGGTACATAAGAGCTGATGGAGAAGTGGTCTCTGATGTCAGGGAGATAACTGTTGAAAAGTGCCTCCCTAACAAAGTAGATTTTGCCTGGTTCACCAACAGGGCCCAGCCAGGACTCGTAAACTCCCTGACGATCACTACGACCCCAGGCTCTATATGCAGTTACGGTTAGTTGCTAAACCTTATTAGGGTCATACTATCCTTTGCCCAGCAACCTTTACAGCACCAACTGTCTTCAACTGATCTAATTCAATGCTGTAGCCACAGCTAACTCCCTGTTTTCGTATCAATTCATTGTTATATAGCAATTCCCTCTTTACACTGAATATCAGGAATATTTATAAAATATACAATGTTAAATATTTAACATAAAACCTCGATACTGGAATTGTTTGATACAGTGAAAATATAAATGGTATAAAGTTACCAATGATGAATATAGAATATTAATTATTCAAAATATTGTATCTATTGTAAAAAATAGAAGCCCAAACCTCAAAGCTCTCATTCATAACTACCTTCAAATGCAGAATAAGACAGGAATACTGTATTAATTATTTAATTTTTGAGTCACCTAAAAATAAGTTAATGAAATGATATTCAAGAAATTTATTCTTATTTATCTTATAATCTTAAAATATTTATTTTGTTGGAGTAAGTAGGTTACCCAATAAGGCTAAATATGAACATAAAGTAAAATGGAATTGTTTGTTTTTTGAGGGCAAAATTATGTTTTCATTGACCAACAGGTGTTCTGGGAACAGGAGTAGATTTGGAGACAACCAGACGAGATAGAGAAACCATTGACAGCTTCTTCTTGAGTGACCCTAATTACAACGAGTATCCGTGGAGGTCAACGCAGGTCAATAACTACCAATACTGCGAGAGGTTGAAAGCAGAAAATCCTAACGGTATGGTAGAGATTTCATACAAAAATTGGTAACATTCTATATACTTTTACGTCATCGATTAGGCATACCTTACTCCTTTGGTTGCAAACCAAAGATGTATGATACTACATAATTAAAATGCATTGAAAACATTTCATTTCTTTGTTAATGTAAATCTAAAATACATCTTTATCCTCTAGAATATAATTTTTCCTACCTTCCAGATGACACAATATCCATATACAGCACTGATTACATTGATACTCTTCATATGTTTGATGTAAGTAAAACATTAAAAGTAAAACTAATGAAACTTTATTTATGGAATAATTTAAAAATTGAGACTATTCTTAAATTATTAAAAAAATAATTTTCTAAAAAATCCTTGATTTTCACAGCAATCTGGACTTTACATCTTCACCGACCTCACCTTAGAAACCAGACCATGCATCAATCTAGGTAAGAATCTCCAGCACATCAATGCCTGACTAACATAAATTTACAGTACTGTCCTAACCTAAACATGGTGTCAACACTGCTATGAAAGTATTTTGAAAGTGAGCCAGAAGTGTTCCTCATAAAGTCAATATAAACATTAGAATGGGTAGATGTAATTACAGAACTGGCATTTTGAGAGTGGAATCACTAAGCTAATCTTGTTGACCGATGGAAAACACTTGAGCCATTCCTATTGTTAACTTGAGCCAATGTTTTGCCCAAGGACAGAACGTCTTTCTTTATAATAACATACATACAAGTAATGAACTCAAATGACTTAAATTGATATTTACTTGTTATCCGCATAATATTTATATATACACAAAAAAAGGCCAGGGAAGACATAGATATATTCCTTTAAATTTGTATTAGGTACTCTGAGTTTAACAAAAGCTCTATAAATTCGTTGCATCTCTCATCATTGGCGCCACTCATGTAAACCTGCCTCACTTCAATAGTAAAAGGACTAAACAACTTGATTCCTTTCTAAATTAAAATCCAACACTATACGTTGCAGGTTAGTATTTTCTAGAAATACAAGGTGAAAATCTTTCCATCACAATCAAATCCCTTCTACCAAATTGTCCCTCTATGTGCCACTTCAAGCTATCAAAGTCTTACTTAAAGAAGGTATGGCAGGCATTGGGATCTAAGGACCTAGCTGTGATACACACCACCTACTTGCCACAGAATGGGACTCTTTATCACTCTTCTAAATTTTGGGAAAATTAATACATACATACATATACCAAGGCACTTCCCCCAATTTTGGTATGTAGCCGACATCAAAACAAATTGAAATGAAAAAAGGGGGCCTTTCCTCTCTACGTTCCTCCCAGCCTGACAAAGGACTCAACCGAGTTCGGCTGGTACTGCTAGGGTGCCACAGTCCACCCTCCCCGGTTATCCACCACAGATGAAGCTTCATAATGCTGAATCCCCTACAGCTGCTACCTCTGCGGTCATCCAAAGCGAACGAAGGAAGCAGCAGGACGTACCGGAACTGCGTCACAAGCGCTCGTCATTCATTCCTATTTCTAGTACGCTCTGTTGCCTCTCTCACATCCATCCTCCAATAACCTTGGCCTTCCTATTGTACTTCTCCCATCAACTCTTGCATTCATCACCTTCTTTAGCACAGTCAGTCATTTAATTAATGTGGGTGTTTATTATGGGCAGCTAATAGAAACCCTTAAAAAAATATTGGTATAAATTGTATTCAAAATCACAATAACACTGTTGACATTAATATATAAAAACTAGAAAATCGAGCCAAAATAACCAAAAGGGCCAGGGTCTTCTGATGGAATGACTGACTGCCAAAGGGAAGATAATATCTAGAAATTAACTTTGGATCAATTTAATTAGATTGTTGGTTTACTAGCAACTTTTAAATTGGACATAAATAGCATTTTATCTAAAAATTAAGTAACATCCTGGTTAGTTATTGAAACTCTGACATTCATACAAAGAGATTACACCAATATGTACTGTTGCTTTTCTACAATTATTGGTAATAGCTTGTGTATCACAAATACATCCTCTGCAATGAAAGTTAAGTCTATCATTAAGCCTCCCTGGCTGATGTGAGTCCGTGGAAGGGAGAAGAGAATCTCCGTTGGGGGACTGGCTACATCTGCTGCATATTTCTAAAAATGTTAAAATTCAAACCCATTTTGCATTTTTCTACAGATTATCGGACGTATTCCGATCCAAGTAATGGAGGAGCCTACAGCAGCTACAGTTCATCAGAAACAAACTTCCATGAAACATGGCTTTGGAATCTAGCAGTTGTTCCGTAAGTGTGCGTTCTCTATTTTTCTTTATATAAAAGAAAATCAACAACTCTTTACCACGAATATAATCTCTTTATATAATAACTGAAATTTAAATTCGTTTCCCCCAAAAGGTCAACTGGGATACTCAAACAGGATGTTGAGCTCCCACAAACCTTTACCGAATGGATTGGAACTGCCGTGTGCGTCCATCCACATGTAGGTGTTGGAGTGTCAAAAAGTTCTTCGCTCACCACCTACACTTCCTTCAATCTAGATATGTTGCATCCTCCATCAATCAAGAGAGGGGAAGATATGCCTGTAAAGATCTTTGTCTTCAATAACCTTCAGCAACCCCTGCCAGTGAGTGTTTAGAATAGAATAGATTTGTTGATTGAATCTATAACAATTACATAAATAAATGACATTTCCTTATTTGTAACTTTTCTCAAAATAACTTGCAAGTTCATAGCTACTACAACTACTTATCATATCTAATAGGTGAGAGTTACTCTGGAAGGAAGCACTGAATATGAGCTCATTGGGGAAAACAATGCAGGCTTACCAGCTGGCCAAAGACTATCCTGCGTTGGAGCCCAAGACAGACATGTCCACACTATCAAAATCAGGCCTATCACCATTGGACAAGTGAACATTACAGTCAGGGCCTCAATAGACACTGAAACTTCTTTGCCTTGTGGAAATAAATCTCTCAATATCGACAAAAGGTAAAAAAACTATTTCAAAGGTCTTCCTGAACAAAATATGTTATAAAGATAATTTTTGATATATGTTGATTTTTTACGAAATATAAAGGACTATTCTAATTATGATTTCTTTTTTCATGGAATTTTCATATGTACGTCTTATCCATAAGAGAATATTCCCTTTTATAGGCATGAGCTTGTGAGTCCACTACAAGTAATAAGAGACGGTTATTTGAGAGAAGAAACTTGGAGAAAATATATCTGTGCAAAAGGTAAACTCAGCTAACTTTCAGTTCTTAAGTATCAGCATTTCGGTATTCAAAAATATTTTACTGTGCATTTAATAAAAAAAAAATACTTTTGAACTAAATACTAGAGAAATCGTTAAACTTCCATATGAGATTCAAAACATAAGGGAGAGGTACAATCATATATATATATATATATATATATATATATATATATATATATATATATATATATATATATATATATATATATATATATATATATATATATATATATATATATATATATATATATATATATATTTATATATATGCTTGACATTCGAGTAATTTTATGTATAAATTTATATATCACTTTGAACCAAATTCATTTGTTTTCAGTAGTAGATTTATATGAACTTATATCACGTATTACAACACTAACTAAAGTGAAATATTGTTTATTTCATCTTGCAAAACTAGGAAGAGGACAAGACTCCCTTGAAACAACAGAACTGACCATACCCCCAGGAATGGTGGAGGGATCTGGAAGGGCATGGGTCAGTGTTGTAGGAGAACAGTTTGTCATACCTTTAAAGGTAAGTCTTTTTCACTGTCTTCAATCCAACCATTTTCATCTTAGCTCCCTAAAGTACGACTAAGCAGTTAGTACAGTCATACTACTTTCAATTATTACCCAGTAACAATGGCTTCTAAACAGTACTTTTTCTGCCTTACTAAAAGACTCTTCACACTCATCTCATGAAAAAATATTCATAAGATTTAATTCAAAATTATACAAATTCGAATGAATTTTCCCACAATACTGATAACTCCCATCTCGATGACAGCATCTTCAAACCATCATTTCGGACCGACAAAAATGCTACGATGATAATATAATGGAGTTGTACAGACACTTACTCATCTTAAAGTACTTACAAACTACAAAACAAGAGACGCCAGAAGTAAAAGAAAAGCTTCTTGATGTCATGAGAATAGGTGAGTTACATGAGCAAAACGACTACCATTTCCTCGCGTCTCCTAGTTCAGGTTTAGATAGCATACATCCTTGCAAATATTCTAGGAGTTTGCCAGTGGTTCCTCTCAATGATGGTATGACAAAAGACACTTTATATCTGTACATCAACTTGGTCTGAAGTACATTTGAAGAATTCGGTACCTCAACCAAACCTTTTAATTAAGGATTCAGTAACACTTTTATTTCCCATTATTAAGGCATCTAACAATAGCACAAATTTGAAGCAAATTATAACTAAATTCAAACTTGCAACACCAAAACACAATATTGGATGATATGCATTATTTTCTCTACAACGTTTTCTTGCAGGATATCGATGCCAGATGGTATACCAACGTTTGGATGGTTCCTTCAGTACTTTTGGCAATGGTGATGATTCTGGCTCAACTTCGCTCACTGCTCTTGTTCTAAGGATCTTTTCTCAAGCAAAGGAATTCATACCGGTTAGTTCAGTTAATTACCTTCAATAGATGTACTTACAATATATTAGGAAAATATAGGGATAAAAAACTTACAATATTTTCATAATTACTATATCCCCCATAGCTCTGGCATCTTCCTGCAATCTGGCTGATAGATACCCACTTAAAATACACATAAAATCCAATTGTTTCAGATTGACGATGGAAGCCTGAATGCAGCCACTTCATGGCTAATCAATAATTATGGCAATGAAACTTGTCCTCAATCCATTGAAGATGGTCAAACCACAGTAAGTACATATATTTCGTTTAGATAAAGCTTGCCTAGAAACGTTATTGGGTCAACATTGGGATCAGATTGATTGATCAAAGTCCCATGGTAGCATCCTTATCAATACAAACTAATATTATCTAAAAAAAAAAGTTGTTTATAAATAGACACTAAAAGCTGCAAAAAATCCAAAAATATATTTAGGTATTCTAAAATTTATTCGGTGGTTCACAGAAAACAATGAATACAGAATAGCCTCTCAACTCATCAGATGCAGAAGGGATTTTCCCCTTCTGATAGGTAACTAAGTTTGATCAGAAAGAAATAATTATACGGGAGAATCTTTAGGATATTACAAATCTAGCTCTTTTTTTTTTCATATAGCATTGACCTATAGTTAACTGTAATGTACTTTTTAACATCTAATCTTTTTAGATTAATTGAAAACTGCATCAGATCAATATGATGATCAAGTAAAAAATCACCTAAAATATACCTGTAGGTATAGTACATAAGTCACTAAATTGAGGTTCACATAGATAAGATGGGATAATATATATTTCTCTTATCCCAGCGTCTTTAGTCACTCACATTCTTTGAAACCCCCACCATAACTGAAATATGTACCAACACATAATAAAAATCTAAAATAAATTCACAGGGAGATCCTAGTCATGAAGAGTCCTCACGAGTCCCACTGACAGCAGACATCCTCATAGCTCTCCTAAAATCAGGAGTGTCGGCTTCACACCCTACAGTGCAACAGGGTGTGAGGTGCCTCAACCAAAGTAATTCTCTCGACTACTACACGATGGCCTTGAAAGCCTACACTCTAGCACTTGCTGGAATCCCAGAGGCCCGTGCAGTGCTACACCAGTTGATGGAAGAAGCTACTATTACTGATACCTTGATTCACTTGCATGAGATAAAATCAGACTCAGGAAATAAGAGTAAGACTTCAAGTACAGGAATTTTCTTAACTGAAAAACCAGTTACTCTGCTTAATACCAAAACTGTATTTCAGTTTGCTCACTTGAAAGACCACATCCTACATTATCTAGTAACTTTGATAAATTCATATGGTGTAAAAACTGTTGCAAATAAAATTGAAAGTATAAGTTAATACCGATGAAGTTTTACACAAATTTAATCTATGAAATAATTTCTTTCATTCACAGAATTTTACAGATATGGTGATGAAACAAGTGCAATTGTCATCTTGGCAATGGTAGCCATAGATCCTTCAACTTATGAGCAAGAATTGCATAAATTGGTCAGGGCACTTCCTCCTAGAAGTGGTATCTTCTATACACGTAATGTAACAGTAAGTGAATGGTACACTAAGTTTAAGATTCAAGACATGAATAAGGAAATATAATACATCCAAAGAAGTTGCCTTCCCAGTAAATAATAAGCAAGAACACCACCTATTCAATACAATTCCTGAATTTACAGTGGAAAACAATCCTCAACGCCAGATGTAAAGATTGTAAAGCCTAATATAAAATATTTCTATCCCAGAAATCATTTATCGGGCAAGCTCTATCTGCTTATGAGTCATCACAGTACCAGGATGACCTGAATGTGGATGTTGCAGTCCAGGCTCGAGATTTCCACCACACATTCTTCATGACAGAATCTAATAAATTATTACAACAGGAGGTTTCTCTGCCAATCCTTCCAACTAATGTCTCCTTTAGCATGAAGGGTCAGGGTTGTGCCCTAATTCAGGTAAGCAAGAGTATATGAATCATGTACATTTTATAAATATTTCTAATGCAATAATTACTAAATGTCAATTAAAGAAAAACCTACATATACTTATGGCCAAATAAAACCAAAATATCATTAATCACCCATCGATTTAGACATTCTCTTATGGGAACAAACATTTTCTTCATTTCCAGACCATCCTCCATTACAATGACCCTCAGCTTGATGATACTGAATCACATGGATTGTAGTTTACCTCTTCAATTGAAAAAGATGCTTCCTGTGTGACTAATGAACTTACCATTCATTATTTTGATTTTTCTGTTATGGGTGCAGTTTTGCAGGTTTCATGTGGTATATTTATGCATACAAAAATACCTTACAAACTTGATTTTCAATTGTAACAATGCTTAGAAATTGGCATACTACACTGAAGACGACCACTCCTTTGTGACTATGGGTCGTGTCTCTGCAATCATGTATTTGCTTCTGTTGTGTTTGAATGCAGTACAGATTTTGTATTTTCTATTTTCTACTGATAAGAACAAATCTATGGGATAGAATTTTTCTTTAGTTAATTATCTTTTTAGATTGTTTCATATGGATGTGCATAGATTTCCAAAGACAGTTATAACAGTAATGATAATAATTGCCCTAATGGACTTGCCACTTGCTTCACCACATACAGTAAATGAAATGGGGGTTACTGAATTGATATGACAAAAACACCAGGAACTATAACACAAACTTCATTTTTTGGGAGAACTGTCCTACATCTTTAATACCCTGGGCATTTCAAATAACCCTAGTTGGAATTTCATGACATTTATGCTAAAAATGCAGCCCTTTGGGCCCTGGGCGATATGCCAACACCAACTCAAACCAAACCTGGGCCGGATAACATAAGAGTTATCTTATATTTGATTTTAATTTGTGGAACTTTATAGCGATAGCCCTTTGAATTTTTATTGTATTTAGATTAATTTTATAGTTTAAGTCCTTTTATTTATTATAGTTTTAGAATGTTCGTTTTAAATATTTATCAAATTATGTTTTAACTCATATTTATACAGAGTATCTATTTTTAAGGCTCTGATGAAGGAAATAGATTTTCCAAAAGCTAGGCAATAAAGATGTATATCATAACTCTGGTACTATTATTAGTGTTGAAAATCCACGTTCCACGGAATAAATCAATAGCCAATACATATATATATATATATATATATATATATATATATATATACAAGAGAGAGAGAGAGAGAGAGAGAGAGAGAGAGAGAGAGAGAGAGAGAGAGAGAGAGAGAGAAGGAAAATTGTACAAAATTTTTCCTTCAATAACCGTTGTGGTTGTTTATCACGCGAGTATAGTACAGGAATGTGATATCTGGTGTTCCTCGGGTAGTATTCTGGGTCCAATACTTTCCATAGCATGTACACAATGTGGTTTGCGGAGAAATCAAGATTGTTGCATAAGCAGATGATGCTATTATCTTTGCGTCAATTCAAACTTCTGAATGTAAATCTGGGGTTGCTGAACCCCGTAACAGAGATCTAGCTAAATATTGTGCATTGTGCAAATTACGGGGCAAGAAGTTTAACTCTAACAAAACTCATAACAATATCAGAGATGGTCAGGAAAGACAGATAGACAGACAGACAAAGACACAGAGAGGCAATTGATTGACCGAGAAGAAGGGATTGCAATGAGATATTCGCATCAATCCTATGGATCCAATCGATAACTTTCAATCTGAATAACTAAACTTAAGCCTTGAAAAGCGAACGCGAAAAGTGTAAGGGTCGTGGACCTCCTAACCTTTTATTAAGCCTTTCCCCTTCCAGGAACAGTGTGCTTTTCTCAGAGGCGTAGAAGCGTGTTTCGACGGGGGGGGGGGGTTTAAAGTTTGAAAAAGAAACTTACGACAGGGTGTTGTGGGGGGGGGGGGGCCTTCCCAAAGACGTTTCTACGAGGAAATACTCTTCGATGTGATTTCCTGATATCTGACAGGAGATTGTAGCAAGAAAATAATCTTATTCTTTTGGACGATCTTCTTGTGACCAATTGTAATTTGTACACCAATGTTGTGGCTTGATTGGTAACGTCTTTGCCTAGTGTTTGCCATACGGGGGTTCGATTCCCGTTCAGACTCGTTAGTGCCTCTAGTGTCTGTAACCCTACCATCCTTGTGAGCTAAGGTTTGGGGGGTTTGGGGGAGCCTATAGGTTTATCTGCTGAGTCATCGGCAGTATGCCTGGCCCTCCCTGGTCCTAGCTTGGATGGAGAGGGGGGGCCTGGGCGCTGATCATATATATATATGGTCAGTCTCTAGGGTATTGTCCTGCTTGCAAGGGCAATGTCACTTTCCCTTGCCTCTGCCATTCATGAGCGACCTTTAAACCGGTAGGAATACTTGATGAATTTCCAAAAAACATTCTAACGATGTTAATTCTTTGCTATAAACTCATTTCAATATCGATCAAATTAAGGCTACCAAATTTCTAAGCCTGTAACGATTTTACTTGCGATTTATTACATCTATCATTTGTTTTTCAGTTTAAATTTTATTTCTAACTTTTTAACGGCTTTTAAATTCTTAATTTCGTCTAATTTCTATTTCACAGAAGCCAATTATGTAATGTCTTCATTGATAATCGTGTTATTTGTGTTTAGTTTTAAACTATGTTGATAAGATATGAAAAGGAAAAGAAATTTATTCCAGAGACTCAATACTGCATTGGTTATATAAAATCAAGGTTTTTAAAAGATTTGAAAAGAAAAAGCAGATATGTACGACTGAAAATGAATATGAGTAAGACTAAGATAATGTTTAAGGAAAAGGCAGGGACAACAAATACCGGTTATGAACGAACCTCTAGAGATTGTTAATGAATACATATAGTTATGACAGACAATAAGTATTTCCAAAGAATACAAGACAGAAATTAAAAGAAGGGTAAGTATTGAATAGAGGCCTTGGCAAACAAAACGCGAATATGGAAATTAAAATGCCACTTTCTATAAAAAGAAAAGAATTCAATCAGGTGATCATACCAGTTTCAACTTTTGCATCATAAACTTGGAGCTTTGCTGAACCATAACAACACAAGTTAGTTACAACGTAAAAGAGCTACGGAAACAATAATGATGGGAAGATCACTAAGACAGAAAAACAGCAACATGAATACGAGAACAAACTAAAGTAGAAGATATTCTAACAAAAAGTAAGAAAAAGAAATGGAGATGACGCACAATGAGAATGATAGATAATAGATGGACAAAAAGAATAACAGAATGGATCCCTAGAGATTGTGAACGAAGCAGGGAAAGGGGAAGATGATGGATTGACATTCTAAGAAAATTTGAAGGTATAGACTGGCATAAAAGACCATATATAGGTAGGTAGTAGGTTGGCCAGGGCACCAGCCACCCGTTGAGATACTACCGCTTGAGAGTTTTGGGGTCCTTTGACAGGGGACAATCGATTAGAAAACGTAATCCTATTTTGGTAGCAAATCCTTTTTATGTTATAACATATCTTTGACAAGCAGCCTTTGTAATTTGCATCAAATATTGTTTCTTTTATTTGAAATCAAAATATTTCAACGTTTTTTAGACCACCTCTACTTTTTGTAAATATTTGTGTATATCGTCTCAACATTATCTTCCTCTCTGGCTTGACCATTGTTCATATTCCTCATTGCCGGAGGAAATCGAATATTGTTTTTACAACATAATTCTAAATTGATGAAAAAATAAGATCTCTTTTAAACTAGGTCAATTACTTCCTCATTTAGACCTAATACGTCTGGTTTTCACTCCTCAATAGCTAATGTTCAGAAACTGAATATATGACATGAATAGGAACGTTATCAAAACTTTGGCTATTGATACGTTCTCCCTTGTGATAATACTCTTCACTAGTATCATAATACATTTGTATTAGATCACTGAACAAAAAGACCGCGATACAGTAAGCAAAGTGTTTCCTAAATTTCCCTAACGGAGTTGTTACAGTTAAGATGACCCACATTGGTCACTGCCTTCCAATAAAAGTTCTCGGTGTGGCAGAATCCAGCATCTCTTCCA
Organism: Palaemon carinicauda; assembly: GCF_036898095.1. NCBI lineage: Eukaryota > Metazoa > Arthropoda > Malacostraca > Decapoda > Palaemonidae > Palaemon > Palaemon carinicauda. The sequence goes on along the minus strand of NC_090743.1, from coordinate 125,207,850 downwards.
GAACCCGTTCTTGCTGAGGACTAGCAGTATATAAGGACTCGGCCTCTACCCTTTGGGAGTAGCAAGCAAGAAAGCATTTTGCTTGACACTTGCTGTGCAATAGAACTGTGCCGGGATGGGTCCTACAACAAAACTTCTGAGAGCAATCGTTGCTCTGATCTGTTTTGCGACTTCTTCTTCTGGGTGAGTACGCTTTCATACACAAGACTAATCACTTATGTAACCACAAGTTTCGTACCATCAATTGCATAATATATATATATATATATATATATATATATATATATATATATATATATATTATATATATATATATATATATATTATATTTATACACACACATACACACACACACATATATATATAAATATATACAGTACACACATATATTTACACATATATATACACACATACACACACACCTATATATATATATATATATATATATATATATATATATATATATATATATATATATATATATATATATATATATATACATGTATATATATATACATGTATATATATATATATATATATATATATATATATATACATATATATATATATATATATATATATATATATATATACAATACGTATATATAACAATACACATATATATACATATATATATGCATATATTCATATATATACAGTATATATATGTATATATATACATATATATGTATTTATATATTAATATATATAAATATATATTTACATATATACATATATATATATATATATTAGATTCACAAAGTAAAACAAATACCTTTTAATATAGAATTCTCCCTTTGGGTCTTTCAGGGTATCTTTAGACTGTTGTTGGTAGGATGGTAGGGCACCAACCACCCATTGAGATACTACCGCTAGAGAGTTTTTGGCTCCTTTGACTGGCCAGACAGTACCATATTGGATCCATATCTCTGGTTATGGCTCAATTTTTTTTCTTTGCCTACGCATACACCGAATAGTCTGACCTATTATCATTATGTGTATATATCTATGTATGTATGTATGTATGTATGTATGTATGTATGTATATTTATATATATATACATACATATATATATATAAATATATATATATATATATATATATATATATATATATATATATATAGAGAGAGAGAGAGAGAGAGAGAGAGAGAGAGAGAGAGAGAGAGAGAGAGAGAGAGAGAGAGAGAGAGAAAACGTGCAATCAGTGATTTCATGCAATCACAACTTTTCAGTGAATACCTGTAATCACTTAGACCCTTCATGAGTACAAGTAATCACAAAAATTCCAGTGATTTCATGTAATCACTGGAATGTAGAACGGTGATTACATGAAATCAGTAAGCGTTGCCAATTACGTTGAAAAAAAATTCTAAACTTAATATTTCAACGTTATAAAATGTAATTTTAGTAATTAGGATGTGGTGATGTTAAATATCCAATCGCCATAATCTATTAAACTAGTAATAGTTTTCTCCAGTTAGCATGCGAGCAATCACATCGTTAGGAAATGTGGAAGAAGTTAAACAAACTTTGACCTCAAAGCCCAACACAACGGTCCGTGATGTCCGATTAATACCAGCATTTTAGCTGAAGTTTTCCCGGAATTACATAAATTCAGCTTCGTTGTCTCCCGTCCAGCAACAAGCAAATGTTTGATGTCGCCATTGCCACGTTCTAAGGAACCCTGGCTTTGTGAGGGGCGTGACTTTCCATGGACAATAACTAGATTTTGCCATAAGCATTTTATCTGCAATAATTTCAGCTGTGAATTCACTACAAGTATTGCTTCATAGGGTGGATGTAGCTCTAAAGAAAAGAACAGAAGCTGAAATGCTACTTGGAGTGCTTGCTTAGATGTCAATGCATGGATAACCAAAAATTTGGTAAAATGATATTGATAAACCATTATCCATTTGTAAGATTTCCAACTCATGGATTGCACGTGCACAGGATGCAAATTTATGAGTCAAAATAGAGTGAACGACAACACCTTAAGCTACTTACCTACTCAGCAAAATAGAAACACGGGGAAGACAATAGATTAAGGCGGTTAATACGTTTGGCTATTTAGCTACTCAGTAAATTTGGAGAACAGGGAAGACAATAGACTCAGGTGGTTATTGTCATTGGCAGTTTAGCTACTTAGTAAACTTCGATCCCAAGGAAAACAGTTGACTCCGATGGTTATTAGTACTGGCTGTTTGGTTACTTAGTAAACCTGGATAATAGGGAAAACAGTTGACTAAGGTGGTTATTCCGATTGGATCTTTAGCTACACAGCAAACTTGGATCAGAGGGAAAACAGTTGCGTCCGGAGTTTATTACAATTGGCTGGTTAGTTACTCATTAAACTTGGATCAGAGGGAAAACAGTTGCGTCCGGTGGTTATTACAATTGGCTGTTTAGTTACTCATTAAACTTGGATCACAGGGAAAACAGTTGACTCCGGTGGTTATTACAATTGGCTGTTTAGTTACTCAGTAAATTGGATCACAAGGGAAACAGTTGACTCCGGTGGTTATTACAATTGCTGTTCAGTTACTCAGCACCCTTGGATCACAGAAAAAACAGTTGACTCCAGTGGTTTTTACAATTGCTGTTTAGTCACTCAGCAAACTTGAAGTACAGGGAAGACAATAGACTGGTGGCTATTACTATTGGCTATTTGGTTTCTCAGTAAACTCAAGGCACACGGAAAATATTACTCAAGTGGTTATTACAATTGGCTATTTACCTACTCAGCAAACTCGAACCACATGAAAAAAAAACAGACTATCATGGTTTTTAGGAGTAACTATTTGGCGCTCAAGACAACTCTAAGTAATTCAAAATAAACCTTGTTCTTCAGAATTAATCTTGAAGTTGGGAAATATATTTTGTATTTGATTCCTGTAAACTAATCGAATTTGAGGATCATTAACAAACAAACATGAAGTATTCATATAATTTGCTTTTTTAAAACACTAATGCGCTGAATTACAAGATATTAAAACACAGTAACATTTACCATGCGCTTAGTAATTATTTATAAAATACATGTGAATAATTTTTTTGGAGCGACTCTTAAAATGTAACATTAAAATTGTGTTTTCATGTTAATGACTGTTATACCTTTTACACATTAAAATTGCCTATCTTTCACTAAAATTTAATTCTAAAGACCCTGTATTGGAGATCATAGCTCCTAAATACTTAAATGATTCTACCTCATTAATCCTTTCTCCATCCAATGATATTTCATCTTCCATTGCATACTCCATTCTCATCATCTCTGTCTTTCTTCTATTTATCTTCAGCCTAAATTACAGTCACTCAAGTCACTTGGTAACATTATCGACTATGTATGTTTAGTCCTGACTATAAACCAACATAACCTAATCACTAACCCAATCTAACCTAACCTAACACAATCCAGCCAAATCACTCTTACATTAACTGAGTCAAGTGCTCCAACTATGGCACTCAAATTATATACTGCATGTCTTTCCTTTGTCTTTCTGTCACCATATATGATCTTATATCAATTGATTTCTTAGAAATAAGTAGCAAGATCAGTAATTCCCATTAAAGGATACATTAGCGTATATTATTTTTATTCCACATAGAATCAGCTAATCGAACTCTAATAAAGGAAAAATATTACGGAGAATCAGTTTCAAAATATATTTGAGGATAAAAAAATAACAGTTCCTTTGAAAAGTCAAATTAAAGCCTTTATCCTTTTTTATATCATCAATTCAGCAATCGTCCTCACTTTTCACCTTAAATCTTTAGTCCATCATTAGTTGGACACTTATTCGCATTTTCCTCTTTTGTACACATTCATTGTTCCCATGAAAATGTGGAACAATGAGAAAAAATTTGTAGTGTATGGAGAACAATAAGATTTTAGTAAGTGCCACAGCAAGCAACGAGTTTTTCTTTCTTTACAGTACCCATTTCTTATTCTGTGTTTTGTAATTAACCAAAATATCAGAGTTTAAAAAGGAATATTTGGTCTTATACTTTTTATACACATTTATTATCTATTAGCTCATAATAATGTCATTGAAAAGCAAAGTAATCAAGTAAGAATAATGTAAGAAGATAAACAGAAAAACTAATCATCTTAATTTAACAAAACCAGGAGCCACGTCATAACAGTCCCCAAATCGTGGTTACCAGGAGGGGATTTGCAGGTCTGTGTCCAGGTGACCAACCCAGAGGCTCTACAAGGGGAAATAACTGTCAGTATTGAAAATGGCCCACTATCTGCAAATCAACGAAATACGCACACCAGTCTCCTGATGCAGGAATCAATACAGGTTCTACAAGGTAAAGTCTGTTGATCTGAGTGTCCTGAAATACTCTGTTAATGAAATTGATAACTCAATGTTTTTCTTGCCTAACTGTAGATAATTATGATCTTATGTTTAAAACTTAATAAACCCCAAAACAAAGTGGCACTACATTACACATCTCTTTCAGGTAACCAAAACTTCTGCACCAACATAACTCTACCACAAATGGAACAAGACTCAATGTTACATCAGGAAGGAAGAGATATCATACACATAAATGGAACACTTGATGGTCTTCCTGTAAACTATAATAGGACTATTTCCCGTCAAGTTATTGTGAGAGATATGCTTGTACAGACAGACAAGCCTTTATACAAGTCAGGCGAAACCGTCCACTTCAGAGTCCTGAAGATGTCATACACTGGTCCCTTGATGGAGATTTCAACTAAAAACGTCAGTTCTAAGCACAAGAGTGAACGATTCATTTTATAATTTACGTCTCTGGTTCTTAATACGTTTATATACATATATATATATATGTATATATATATATATATATATATATATATATATATATATACATATATATATAGATATATGTATATATATTAACATATATATGTATGTATATATACACACACACACACACACACATATATATATATATATATATATATATATAAACGAAAAGTATATTTGTTCTTGCCATATATCTTAGCAATGGTTGGTCAACCATGGAAATCTCTTACAACATTAGCTGCATCATGCACCATTCACCACTTCCATAAAACCCTGTTCCCAAAATTCAAGGTAGCATCAAATCCTGTGTAATACCATTGATTCCTGGTGTCCTAGGAATCTTTATCCTTTCGACAGCCCTCCCCATCTCCTAAACAATTTACTACAAAAATGTTTAGCCTTACAAAATCTATTTCTACTCATTTATTCAGCTCTTCTTCTTTTGCACCCTCCACAGAAAGCATATCCTCAAAATGACCAAGCTAGGACTACAATTACAGTATAATTTGCTTTAGTCAGAGGCTACTTATGGAAAGCTAAGAGAAAATGGGAATATTTTGTTGACTAATATACAAAATTTAATCTATTTTGAAATTATACCTCATGTCGAAGCTTAGAATTTTCATTAGCTTCCTTATCTTCCAGTACCAAGAGATATTTTTACTCAATCCAGATGGCATAAAAATTGCCGAGTGGTTAGATGTCGACAACTCCAAAGGTTTGGTCCACTGGTCGTTTCAACTCACCGATGAACATGAGGAGGTAAAGTAGATTTTCTTCTTTTCTAAGCTTTATATTTTATTAGGCAATGCTATAAATAAAAAGACAAAGTTTTATCATCACTTTCTAATATGTGAAACTCAAATCTTCATATTTCTGGTAACAATTAAAATAGTGCTATAAGCATATCTAATAATTTAATAACTAAACGTTCACTGATCGTTGATATCAACATATCAATAAACAGGGATTCTACTACATCGCAGTGAAGAGTCAAGGAGTTGGAATTATAGGAAAATACTTTAGAGTGAAAGAATACGTCAAGCCAAGGTTCCAGGTAGATGTAAAGCCACCTAACTCCATCCTTATCACACAACACAGCTTCACCTTCACTGCATGTGCCAAGTAGGTTGCTTCTTTTTTCACAGACCAATTTACCGCACCATAGAAAACGAATAGTGAACATAGACCCCAGTCAGTGAAAACTAAAATATGGTATTGATGCATTATAGTAGACAATTTACAGTTAACAAAACTAAAAATATTATTCAATATAAATTCAACATTCTCATGATTGCTTTCAGTAGAAAAAAAAATTGCATTTATATGTTTTTGAGCTTGACTTCAATTTAGTAAAAGTTCTCTTACCCTTCTATATAACAGGTACCCTTTTGGTGAACCTGTCAAAGGTAATATTCATTGGGAGATCACTAACAATCGTTGGTCGAGCTGTAAAGCAGTCATCAAGATGAATAGCACTGTAAGTATGTGGTACATTTTTATTCTAATCCTATGAGAACACCAATGAAGTACGCATCAACTGATTCCACCTGGTTGATAAGAAACTAAATACCTTTTCACTTGGCTCACATGAGCAATTATAGCCCATTTGAATATTCTATATTCTCAATATCTTATTATTTGCTAGAGTAGTGGAATAATTAATAAATTCATAATTCTAAAACTTAATTTTTTTTGCAAATTCCTTTGAATTTCACTTCTAAAAATCCATTTACTGAGAGCATTCCTTTTCAGATTTCTGGCTGTAGTGACATAACAGTCAAATCCAGTGATCTTAGAATCGCTGAATGTGACATTAATAGAATTAAGGCTGAAGCGACAATAACCGATGCGGCCAGTGATGAAGTTGAAAAAGGAACAAGTGAAATCGGAGTTCAAACGAATAACGTGCGTTTTGAAACCCTTTATCAAGATGACTTCATGAAACCTAATTTGCCCTTCACACTCAAGGTACAGCATACACGTTTTTCTATTACTGACAATTTATTCATTACTTACCTAATATGTATTGTGTGCAAAGAGGAAAAAAAATTGACCCTAGTGTGATATTAAATAACTTAATTTTTGTACAATTCTAGTGAATTGTAAACATTCCTCGCTAATTGATTTATTTTTCACAAGGTATTGGCTAAATTGCCAGATGAATCACCTGCTAGTGGTGAACCTCTTGAGATCTGCCATGGACATATTTGTAATAACATCACTACCCCATCAGATGGCATTGTCAAACTCTATTTAACCAACCCCAACAGTCAGAGAGTAGTGGTAAGTAAAGATTATCGTTAATCCATGGTATTCAGTTAATCTTCTGTATATATAACTAAAAAAAACAGGAAGACAATCATTCCTACTTTATAATGGGCAATGCCGAAAGTATATTTCCTCTCATTTTACTTACAGATGAAACACATGGTATCCAGAGCATTCTTAAATGGAAGGCTGTTTGAACTCATTGCACAAAGGTATTACTCTCCATCCAATTCCTCCTTAGTCATTCATGTTCCAGAGGAGACTATCAACTGTTCCAATGGAGAAGAAACCAGATTCACATTTAAAGTCTTGTTTGCAGCTGTTCAGCAAAGGTCTGCTGTTGTAAATGTTCAGGTAAATACTTCTGTTAACATTTATAAAGAAAGTAATGCATATCTTTTTTATAATAAGTGATATTACACATAAGTCATTCAAATCTCTATTACACTATTGGGAACTTGGTTTTCTACTAACAAATGAAGTCTCGTGGATGTAATAAGGCCCATTAAAACCTATTTTGGTTAGCAATATAACCTTCGATTTTCACAAGCTGACATCATCACTAATGCTTCCTTCCCAAAACAAACAGGTGATGTCAAGAGGAAAAATGCAGTACTTCAAGTCAGAAGAATATCAATTAACTTCCTCCAAATTTCCATTTGAAGAAGAATTCTTCATGGATCACCTACCACTTGCACCAGCAGATACTGTCACTGGTGTTCTTAACATCCCAGTAACCTTGCCTTTAACTGCAGCACCAAAGATACAGGTAAGGAATAATCCTACATTCAATGTCACTTATGGGTAATCCAATAATTTTATATTCAAACTGGTAAAACCTTGTTAAGACCCACTAATATTCTATTATTACAGGTGCTGGTATGGTACATAAGAGGTGATGGAGAAGTGGTCTCTGATGTCAGGAATATAACTGTTGAAAAGTGCCTCCCTAACAAAGTAGATTTTGCCTGGTTCACCAACAGGGCCCAGCCAGGACTCGCAAACTCCTTCACGATCACAACGACCCCAGGCTCTATATGCAGTTACGGTTAGTTGCTAAACCTTATTAAGGTCATACTATTCTTTGCCCAGAAACCTTTAGAACTGTCTTCAACTGATCTAATTCAATGCTTCAGCCCCAACTAACTCCCTGTTTTCGTATCAATTCATTGTTATATAGCAATTCCCTCTTTACAGTGAATATCAGGAATATTTATAAAATATACAATGTTAAATATTTAACATAAAATCTTGATACTGGAATTGTTTGATACAGTGAAAATATAAATGGTATAAACTTACCAATGATGAATATAGAATATCAATTATTCAAAATATTGCATCTATTGTCAAAAATAGAAGCCCACACCTCAAAGCTCTCATTCATAACTACCTTCAGATACAGAATAAGACAGAAATACTGTATTAATTATTTACTTTTTGAGTCACCTAAAAATAAGTTAATGAAATATTCATGAAATTTATTCTTATTTATCTTATAATTTTAAAATATTTATTTTGTTGGAGTAAGTAGGGTACCAAATAAGGCTAAATATGAACATAAAGTAAAATTGATTTGTTTATTTTTTGAGGGCAAAATTATGTTTTCATTGACCAACAGGTGTGCAGGGTACAGGATTAGATTTGGAGACAATCAGACGAGATACAGAAACCATTGACAGCTTCTTCTTGAGGGACTACAGTTACAACGAGTATATGTGGAGTTCAACGCAGGTCGATGACCGCGAATACTGCAAGAGGTTGAAAGCAGAAAATCCTAAAGGTATGGTAGAGATTTCATACAAAAATAGGTAACATTTTATATACTTTTAAGTCAACATTTAGGCATACCTTACTCCTTTGGTTGTAAACCAAAGATGGTTGATACTACATAATTAAAATGCATTGAAAACATTTCATTTCTTTTTTTAATATAATTTTAAAATACATCTTTATCCTCTAGAATATAATTTTTCATACCTTCCAGATGACACAATATCCGAATTCAGCACTGATTACATTGATACTCTTCATATGTTCGAGGTAAGTAAAACATTAAAAGTAAAACTAATGAAACTTTATTTATGGAATAATTTAAAAAATGAGACTATTCTCAAATCATTAAAAAAATAATTTTCTAAAAAATCCTTGATTTTCACAGCAATCTGGACTTTACATTTTCACCGACCTCACCTTAGAAACCAGACCATGCTACAAACAAGGTAAGAATCTCCAGCACATCAATGCCTATATAACATAAGTCTACAGTACTGTCCTAACCTAAACATGGTGTCAATACTGCTATGAATGTATTTTGAAATTGAGCCAGAAGTGTTCCTCATGAAGCCAATATAAACATTAAAATGGGTAGATGTAATTACAGAACTGGCATTATGAGAGTGGAATCACTAAGCTAATCTTGTTGACCACTGGAAAACACTTGAGCCATTCCTATTCTGTTAACTTGAGCCAATATTTTGGTCCAACACTATACGTTGCAGGTTACTACTTTCTAAAAATGCAAGGAGAAAATCTTTCCATCACAATCAAATCCCTTCTACCTAATTATCCCTCTATGTGCCACTTCCAGCTATCAAAGTCTTACTTGAAGAAAGTATGGCAGGCATTGGGATCTAAGGACCTAGCTGTGATACACACCACCTCTTTGCCACAGAATGGAACTCTTTATCGCTCTTCTAAATTTTGGGAAAATTAATACATATATACATATACGAAGGAACTTCCCCCAAATTTGGGAGGTAGCCGACATCAAAACAAATTGAAATAAAAAAAGAGGGTCTTTCCTCTCTACGTTTCTCCCAGCCTGACAAGGGACTCAACCGAGTTCGGCTGGTACTGCTAGGGTGGCACAGCCCACCCTCCCCGGTTATCCACCATAGATAAAGCTTCATAACACTGAAGGAAGCAGCAGGACCTACCGGAACTGCGTCACAATCACTTGTCATTCATTCCTATTTCTAGCACACTTTCTTGCCTCTCTCACATCTATCCTTCTATAACCCAGAGCTTTCTTCACTCCATCCATCTATCCAAACCTTGGCGTTCCTTTTGTACTTCTCCCATCAACTCTTGCCTTCATCACCTTCTTTAGCAGACAGTCATTTAATTAATGTGGGTGTTTATTATGGGCAGCTGATAGAATTCCTAAAAAAAATATTGGTAAAAAATTGTATCTAAAATCACAATAACACTGTTGACAATAATATATAAAAACTAGAAAATCGAGCCAATATAACCAAAAGGGTCAGGGTCATCTGATGGAATAGCTGACTGCCAAACAGAAGATAATATCTAGAAATTAACTTTGGATCAATTTAATTAGATTGTTGATTTACTAGCAACTTTTAAATTGGACATAAATAGCTCTTTATCTAAGAATGAGGTAACATCCTGGTTAGTTATTGAAACTCTGACATCCATACAAAGAGATTAACTCCGGTATGTACTGTTGCTTTTCTACATTTATTGGTAATAGCTTATGTAACAAAAATACATCCTCTGCAATGAAATTTGGGTCTATCATTAAGCCTCCCAGGCTGATACGAGTCCGTGGAAGGGAGAAGACAATCTCCGTTGGGGGACTGGCTACATCTGCTGCACATTTCTAAAAATGTTAAAATTCAAACCCATTTTGCATTTATCTACAGACTATCGGACGTCTTTCCATCCATATAATGGAGGATACTACGGCGGATATAAAAACTAGAAATCCAAGCCAAAATAACCAAAACTTTGGATCAATTTAATTAGATTGTTGGTTTACTAGCAACTTTTAAATTGGACATAAATAGCATTTTATCTAAAAATGAAGTAACATCCTGGTTAGTTATTGAAACTCTGACATTCATACAAAGAGATTACACCAATATGTACTGTTGCTTTTCTATATTTATTGGTAATAGCTTGTGTATCACAAATACATCCTCTGCAATGAAAGTTAAGTCTATCATTAAGCCTCCCTGGCTGATGTGAGTCCGTGGAAGGGAGAAGAGAATCTCTGTTGGGGGACTGGCTACATCTGCTGCACATTACTAACAATGTTAAAATTCAAACCCATTTTGCATTTTTCTACAGATTATCGGAGGTATTCCGATCCACGTAATGGAAGAGCCTACAGCAGCTACAGTTCATCACAAAAAAACTTCCATGAAACATTGCTTTGGAATCTAGCAGTTGTTCCGTAAGTGTGCGTTCTCTATTTTTCTTTATATAGAAGAAAATCAACAATTCTTTATCACGAATATAATCTCATTATATAATAACTGCAATTTAAATTCGTTTCCCCCAAAAGGTCAACTGGGATACTCAAACAGGATGTTGAGGTCCCACCAACCTTTACCGAATGGATTGGAACTGCCGTGTGCGTCCATCCACATGTAGGTGTTGGAGTGTCAAAAAGTTCTTCGCTCACCACCAACACTTCCTTCTCTGTAGACATTTTGCATCCTCCATCAATCAAGAGAGGGGAAGATATGCCTGTAAAGATCTTTGTCTTCAATAACCTTCAGCAACCCCTGCCGGTGAGTGTTTAGAATAGAATAGATTTGTTAATTGAATCTATAACAATTACATAAATAAATGACATTTCCTTATTTGTATTTTTTCTCAAAATTACTTGCAAGTACATAGCTACTACAACTACTTATCATATCTAATAGGTGAGAGTTACTCTGGAAGGAAGCACTGAATATGAGCTCATTGGGGAAAACAATGCAGGCTTACCAGCTGGCCAAAGACTATTCTGCGTTGGAGCCCAAGACAGACATGTCCACACTATCAAAATCAGGCCTATCACCATTGGACAAGTGAACATTACAGTCAGGGCCTCAGTAGACACTGAAACCTCTGTGCCTTGTGGAGATGAATCTCTCAATATCGGCAAAATGTAAAAACACTATTTCAAAGGTCTTTCTGAACACAATATGGTTATAAAGATAATTTTTGAAATATATTGATTTTTTACGAAATATAAAGGACATTATTCTAATTATGAAAATTTTTTTCATGGATTTTTCATATTTATGTCTTATCCATAAGAGAATATTCACTTTTTCAGGCATGAGCTTGTGAGTCCACTACAAGTAAGAAGACGTTATTTGAGAGAAGAAACTTGGAGAAAATATATCTGTGCAAAAGGTAAACTCAGCAAACTTTCAGCTCTTAAGTATCAGCATTTCTTTCTTCAAAAATATTATACTGTGCATTTAATAAAAGAAAAAGAAATTACTTTCAAACTAAAATCTGGAGATATCGTTAAACTTCCATACGAGATTGTAAACATAAAGGAGAGGTACAATCATAAATATATATATATATATATATATATATATATATATATATATATATATATATATATATATATATATATATATATATATATATATATATATATATGTATATATATATATATAAATTATATAAATATATATTTTGAATTTTGAATGCTTTGCATTCGAATAATTTTATGTATAATTTTATATATCACTTTGAACCAAATTCATTTGTTTTCAGTAGTAGATTCATATGAACTTAAATCACGTATTACAACACTAACTAAAGTGAAATTTTGTCTATTTCATCTTGCAAAACTAGGAAGAGGACAAGACTCCCTTGAAACAACAGAACTGACCATACCCCCAGGAATGGTGGAGGGATCTGGAAGGGCATGGATCAGTGTTGTAGGAGAACAATTGGTCATACCTTTAGAAGTAAGTCTTTTCCACTATCTTTAATCAAACCATTTTCATCTTAGCTCCATAAGGTACGACTAAGCAGTTAGTACAGTCATACTACTTCCAATTATTACTCAGTAACAATGGCTTCTAAACAGTACTTTTTCTGCATTACTAAAAGACTCATCACACTCATCTCATGAAAAAATATTCATAAGATTTAACTCAAAATTATACAAATTCGAATGAATTTTCCCACAATAATGATAACTCCCATCTCGATGACAGGATCTTCAAACCATCATTTTGGACTCACAAAAATGCTACGATGATAATATAATGGAGTTGTACAGACACCTATTCATCTTCAAGTACTTACAAACTACAAAACAAGGGACGTACGCAGTAGAAGAAAAGCTTCTTGATGTCATGAGAAGAGGTGAGTTACATCAGCAAAATGACTACCATTTCCTCGCGTCTCCTATTTCAGGTTTAGATAGAATACATCCTTGCAAATATTCTAAGAGTTTGCCAGTGTTTCTCTCAATGATGGTATGACAAAAGACACTTTATATCTGTACATCAACTTGGTCTAAAGTACATTTGAAGAATTCGGTACCTCAACCATACCTTTTAATTAAGGACTCTGTAACACTTTCATTTACCATTACTGAGGCATCTAACAATAACACAAATTTGAAGCAAATTATAACACAATTCAAACTTGCAACACCAAAACACAATATTGGATGAAATGTATAATTTTCTCTACAACGTTTTCTTGCAGGATATCGATGCCAGATGCTATACCAACGTTTGGATGGTTCCTTCAGTATTTTTGGCAATGCTAATGATTCTAGCTCAACTTCGCTTACTGCTCTTGTTCTAAGGATCTTTTCTCAAGCAAAGGAATTCATACCGGTCAGTTCAGCTAATTACCTTCAATAGATGTACTTACAATATATTAGGAAAATGTAGTGATAAAAAACTTACTGTATTTTCATAATTACTATATGCTCACAAAAAAACCACCTATAATTAAACATAAGCAATTTCTAAAGAATATTGGTACCTAAATACGCCATAACTCTGACATATTCCTGCAATCTGGGTGACAGATACCCACTTAAAATACACATTAAATAAAATTCTTTCAGATTGACGATGGAAGCCTCAATGCAGCCACTTCGTGGCTAATCAATAATTATGGCAATGAAACTTGTGCTCAATCCATTGAAGATGGCCAGACCACAGTAAGTACATATATTTCGTTTAGATAAAACTTGCCTAGAAACGTTATTGGGTTAACATTGGGGTCAGATTGATTGATTGATTGATCAAAGTCCCGTGATAGCATCCTTATCAATATAAACTAATATTATCTAAAAAAAAACCTGTTAATAAGCAGATACTAAAAGCTGCAAAAAATCCAATAATATATTTAGGTATTCTAAAATTCATTCTGTGGTTCACAGAAAACAATGAATACAGAATAGCCTCTCAACTCATCAGATGCAGAAGGGATTTTCCCCTTCTGGTAGGTAACTAAGTTTGATCAGTAAGAAATAATTATACGGGAGAATCTTTACGATATTACAAATCTAGCTCTTTTTTTTTCATCTAGTATTGACCTATAGTTAACTGTAATGTACTTTTTAACATCTAATATTTTTAGATTAATTGAAAACTGCATCAGATCAATATGATGATCAAGTAAAAAAATCACCCAAAATATACTTATATGTATAGTAAAGAAGTCCCTAAATTGAGGTTAACATAGATAAGATGGGATAATATATATTTCTCTTATCCCAGCGTCTTTAGTCACTCACATTCTTAGAAACCCCCACCATAACTGAAATATGTACCAACACATAATAAAAATCTAAAATAAATTCACAGGAAGATCCTAATCATGAAGAATCCTCACGAGTCTCACGGACAGCAGACATCCTCAGAGCTCTCCTGGAATCAGGAGTGTCGGCTTCACACCCTACAGTGCTACAGGGTGTGAGGTGCCTCAACCAAAGTGATTCTCTCGACTACTACACGATGGCCTTGAAAGCCTACACTCTAGCACTTGCTGGAATCCCAGAGGCCCGTGCAGTGCTAGACCAGCTGATGGAAGAAGCTAATATTACTGATACCTTGATTCACTGGTTTGAGAGAAAATCAGACTCTGGAAATAACAGTAAGACTTTAAGTACAGGAATTTTCTTAACTGAAAAACCAGTTACTCTGCTTAATACCAACTCTTACTAAAATGTATTTCAGTTTGCTTACTTCAAAGACCACATCCTACATTATCTAGTAACTTTGATGAATTTATGGTGTAAAAACTGTTGCAAATAAAATTGAAAGTATAAGTTAATACTGATGAAATTTTACACAAATTTAATCTATGAAATAATTTCTTTCATTCACAGAATTTTACAAATATGATGAAGAAACACGTGCAATTGTCATCTTGGCAATGGTAGCCATAGATCCTTCAACTTATCAGCAAGAATTGCGCAAATTGGTCAGGTCACTTCCTCCAAGAAGTTATCACTTCCATATGCCTAATGAAAAAGTAAGTGAATGATACACTGAGATTAAGATTCAAGACATGAATAAGGAAATATAATACATCCAGAGATGTTGCCTTCCCAGTAAATAATAAACAAGAACATCACATATTCAATACAATTCTTGAATTTACAGTGGAAAACAATCCTCAACGCCAGATGTACAGATTGTAAAGCCTAATATAAAATATTTCTATCCCAGAAATCATTTACCGGGGAAGCTCTATCTGCTTATGAGTCATCACAGTACCAGGATAACCAGAATGTGGATGTTGCAGTCACGACTCGAGATTTCCAACACACATTCTTCATGACAAAAAATAATAAATTATTCCAACCGAAGGTTTCTCTGCCAATCCTTCCAACTAATGTCTCCTTTAGCATGAAGGGTCAGGGTTGTGCCCTAATTCAGGTAAGCAAGAGTATATGAATCATGTGCATTTTATAAAGATTTCTAATGTAATAATTACTACATGTCAATTAAAGAAAAACCTACATATACTTATAGCCAAATAAAACCAAAATATCATTAATCACCCATCGATTTAGACATTCTCTTATGGGAACAAACATTTTCTTCATTTCCAGACCATCCTCCATTACAATGCCCCTGACCCTGATGATACTGAATCACGTGGATTGTAGTTTACCTCTTCAATTGAAAAAGATGCTTCCTGTGTGACTAATGAACTTACCATTCATTATTTTGATTTTCTGTTATGGGTGCAGTTTTGCAGGTTTCATGTGGTATATTTATACATAAAAAAAATACTTTACAAACTTGATTTTCAATTGTAACAATGCTTAGAAATTGGCATACTACACTGAAGACGACCACTCCTTTGTGACTATGGGTCGTGTCTCTGCAATCACGTATTTGCTTATGTTGTGTTTAATGCAGTAGAGATTTTGTATTTTGTATTTTCTACTGGTAAGAACAAATCTATGGGATAGAATTTTTCTTTAGTTAATTATCTTTTTAGATTGTTTCATATGGATGTGCATAGATTTCCAAAGACAGTTATAACAGTAATGATAATAATTGCCCTAATGGACTTGCCACTTGCTTCACCACATACAGTAAAGGAAATGGGGGTTACTGAATTGATATGACAAAATAACCAGGAACTGTAACACATTCATTTTTTGGGAGAACTGTCCTACATCTTTAATACCCTGGGCATTTCAAATAACCCTAGTTGGAATTTCATGACATTTATGCTAAAAATGCAGCCCTTTGGGCCCTGGGCGATATGCCAACACCAACTCAAACCAAACCTGGGCCGGATAACATAAGAGTTATCTTGTATTTGATTTTAATTTGTGGAACTTTATAGCGATGGCCCTTTGAATTTTTATTGTATTTAGATTAATTTTATAGTTTTAAGTCCTTTTATTTATTATAGTTTTAGAATGTTCGTTTTAAATATTTATTAAATTATGTTTTAACTCATATTTATACAGAGTATCTATTTTTAAGGCTCTGATGAAGGAAATAGATTTTCCAAAAGCTAGGCAATAAAGATGTATATCATAACTCTGGTACTATTATTAGTGTTGAAAATCCACGTTCCACGGAATAAATCAATAGCCAATATATATATATATATATATATATATATATATATATATATATATATACAGAGAGAGAGAGAGAGAGAGAGAGAGAGAGAGAGAGAGAGAGAGAGAGAGAGAGAGAGAGAGAGAGAAAATTGTACAAAATTTTTCCTCTCAATAACCGTTGTGGTTGTTTATCACGCGAGTATAGTACAGGAATGTGATATCTGGTGTTCCTCGGGGTAGTATTCTGGGTCCAATACTTTCCATAGCATGTACACATGTGGTTTGGCCAGAAATCAAGATTGTTGCATAAGCAGATGATGCTATTATCTTTGCGTCAATTCAAACTTCTGAATGTAAATCTGGGGTTGCTGAACCCCGTAACAGAGATCTAGCTAAATATTGTGCATTGTGCAAATTACAGGGCAAGAAGTTTAACTCTAACAAAACTCATAACAATATCAGAGATGGTCAGGACAGACACACAGACAGACAGACAGGCAATTGATTGACCGAGAAGAAGGGATTGCTATGAGATATTCGCATCAATTCTATGGATCTAATCGATAACTTTCAATCTGAATAACTAAACTTAAGCCTTGAAAAGCGAACGCGGAAAGTGTAAGGGTCGTGGACCTCCTAATAGCCCAGCGGCATAGTAAGAAATATGAAACCAATTGTTCAAATTGTTCTAAAAGCACCAAAATTGGCACACATGTGGATTAATACATTCTGAACAATTTTGGATATGGAGGCATTCAAGATTCTCCCCGTAGCACATTTGGCGGCCATTTTTCAAAATGGCCGCTATTTACCGTTAGCGTCATTGAATATGTACAATAATTTGTCTTTTTGTGGATGCTAAAGGTGATAAGTGTGCTAGAGGTGATAAGTATTGTACAATTACACATACTTCTGTGCTTACCAAATAATTTGGCTACCATTTCACAAGAAAATGAATTTTACTTTGCAGCGGCAGCGTTGGTGGCAGTGACGGCGGCTGCAGTAATAGTATAGTGTTGATAGTCATGGTGCTTGTAGTAGTAACTTGTGGTAACATGGTGGTGTTTTGTGTCTTTGCAGGTGAGGCAGCAGCAGCACCACCTGACATCAGAGACGCGTTGTTCCAGACTGCAGCCATGGCAAAGAAGTTCCAACTGGTCGATACTTTTGAGCAACGTACTCCCACAACACCTCCTGAGACAAACTGTAAGCTGTGTCTTGTATGTCAAGAGGAGACAACAGAGTCACTTGTCTGCCCAGTACTGTCTAAACGCCGAGACCCTGGGAGTGGATACACGACAATGGCTGCAAACTTGGTCAAATTTGATGAACTCGGAGAACTGCCAAGAACTGTTCAGTTACAGAGACTAGATGAAGGACAAGGTGTTGAGGCGACAATGGTTGCCCACCAGGCCAAGTGGCATAAAACATGTATGCTCAAATACAATAACACAATGCTACGAAGAGCAGAGAAGAGACGCATCGCAAGCAGCTCAGCATTTAATAGTACTGACAATGTCCAGGCCAAGCGCGCCAGAACACACTCTTCAGAAGCCACTACCAGCGGCACCTCCTGCTTTTTCTGTGGAAAGTCTGGCACAGAGACCCTACATGAAGTAACAACCTTCCAGGTGGACACACGCGTACGGAAGTGTGCAGCGCAAGTTGGGGACAATGAACTCATAGCCAGGCTCAGCATGGGTGATATGGTGGCTCTGGAGGCCAAGTACCATTCCAAGTGTTTGTTGGCTCTTTACTATCGTGCAAAGACCACTGTAGAAGCCGAGCAGAAAACTGACCATGAAGGTGTAATGTCAAGAATCGTACTGGCTGAACTGGTCCTGTATATCGAGGAAACCCACCTAGAAGAGGGCACCACCCCAGTCTTCAGACTCGCAGAACTTGTAAAGCTATACACAACAAGAATGGAACAGCTCGGGGTTGTTTTGTGCCAGAAAGTTAATAGCACAAGGCTGAAAGAGCGCCTGTTAGCCCAGATACCAGGCCTGAGATCCCACAGCAAAGGCCGAGATGTTTTACTAGCGTTTGATGAAGACATTGGTGAAGCGCTAGGCAAAGCCTGCGAGCAAGACTGTGACACTGAGGCAGTTCACCTTGCGCGTGCTGCACAGATAGTTCGTCGATATATGTTTGAAGACACTTACCAATTCCGTGGATCATTCCCGGGCGGCTGTCAGGAGGACTCTGTGCCAAACGTACTAGTTGCAATGGTAAATATGGTGCTGGATGGCCCCACCATCAAGAATCAAAGCCATTCCTCTTCAACACAAGCAGCTCTTTCCATTGCGCAGCTTCTCAAGTTCAACAGTGTCAAGCAAAGTCGGAAGCAGGGAGCAACCAAGACACAGGAGCCTCCAGCTGTCAGACACAGTACGTCTCAAGAAACTCCTCTTCCAACCTATGTTGGGCTGATGCTGTATGCTGAAACACGCAAGAGAGGACTTGTGGACAAGCTCTTCCCTCTGGGCCTAAGCATCTCATATGACAGAGTCCTACGTCTTTCTGCCCAGATGGGAAACAGCGTGTGTCAGCTGTACCGCATAGAGGAAGTGGTCTGCCCGCCTACCCTGCGTAGCAATGTGTTCACAACTGCGGCTGTGGACAACATTGACCACAACCCAAGTGCCACCACAGCCAAGAATTCATTCCATGGAACAGGAATCTCGCTTTTTCAACACCCAACGTGTGCAGATGAGGGAGTGGATCGTAGCATTGCTCTCACTGGGCGTGATACTGGATCAAAGACGGTTGAGCCTCTACCAGAATATTACACGGATGTACGTCCTGTTGCTTCTTCTGTCAAAGGGCAAATGATCCCAGCTACTTCTGTGACCTCTCTTAGACGCCACAACTGTGAGCAGCACATAGAAGATGAGTATATGTGGCTGGAGAACACGAGAAGTGTTCTCAAAGATGATGTTGAGGCCTGTGAAAACACATCATGGGCTGCATACCATGCAAGGCACCAAGATCCAAAGCAACCAGTCATCACACCAACGTCCCTGCTTCCCTTGTTCCAGGAGAGTGCTCACACTGTGGCAATGATCAGACACTCTATTGATGTAGTCAGGAGTGCAGTTAAACATCTCAACCCAGGCCAAACTCCAGTTCTGACTTGCTACCAGCCACTATTCACTCTAGCAAAACAGATCCAGTGGAAGTGGCCAAACACATATGGAGAAGACCAACTGGTGGTGATGTTTGGGGGGTTGCATATTGAGATGACGGCACTGAAGACCCTGGGTGACTGGTTGCAGGGAAGTGGGTGGACCCAAGCACTGGTACAAGCAGAGATCACAACTGAAGGAATAGCAGACTCATTTCTTCGAGCAGCTCACGTCACACGCACCAGAAGAGCACACCAAGTCACAGCGGCTGCGTTGTATAATCTCCAACGGCGTGCCTATGACAAGTACAGCACCACCAATACAGAAGATGATGAGCACCCTGAAAGCTTCGAAGACTGGTGCAGTCAGAGAGAACAGAGTTATCCGCAGTTTCAGTACTGGTCAACAGTCTTGGCACTGGAGCTGTCCACTCTGATCTATGTGCGATCTCTGAGAGAAGCCAATTTTAGCATGTACGTGGATGCTCTGACAGAACTGGCTCCGTGGTTCTTCGCACTAGACCACACGAACTATGCCCGATGGATACCAGTGCATCTACGGGACATGGCAGAACTGGCAAACAAACATCCAGACGTCTTCACAGAGTTTAGCAAGGGACACTTCACAGTCCAGAAGACCAAGAGGATCTTTTCAGCAATCCCTCTTGACCAAGGACATGAGCAGAACAACGCGTATGTCAAGGGTGATGGAGGAGCCATCGGCCTCACAGACAATCCAACTGCACTGAGGCGCTGGATGGTTGCCGGACCGGAGGTTGCTAGAGTGATTGTGGAATTTGACGACTTCAATCTGCATCCACACGATCAAGAGGAGACACGTCACCACGAAGAGACACCAAGTGTGCAGAACACTTTTGCCAGAGATGTGCGCTCACTCGTGGCCGTCATTGAAGAGCTGGGCAACCCTTTCGAGGAGGACAGTCAGGACTTGCTGGTGCTCGACACAAAGGAGATCGCAGACCCTGCAGTCATAGAAACAGTCCGTAACGCCAAGCAGATTGGCCAAGACCAGTTTGAAGCATTCTCAAAGGAATGCATCGTGGACAGAACCAAGTCCATTGAGGTGGCAATCCACCGGAACAAGCTACCACTGTTTGCGACCAAGAGAGGACCCAATATACCCAAAGGAAAAGAACAGGTCAAATCTCTGAAGAATGATGTTGCGCTCTTCGCACGATTATATATCGGCTGCCAGACCCGTGATGGGAATCTAGAAGAGTTCTTCAGGCATGAAAATCAGCAATGCCCTCCAGCTTTATCTGACGGAGGGAGACTGTACCTAGGGAGCAAGAGTGACTTGCTGGTGTGCCTTGAAGGCCATGCTGAGCCTCAGTTTGAAGCTCCTACTGTCACTGCTGTTGTCCTCGATGGAGCAGTAATCGTACAGATGTTGAAGCCGGGTACTGCCAACACGTTCGAGGAATATGCACAGCAAGTGTTCATCCCATACGTTGTACAACGTTTCCAACATGTATCACGTCTTGACCTTGTGTGGGACAGCTACAGAGCAGATTCCCTGAAGGCATCAACCAGAGAACAGCGTGGAAAGGGAGTACGTCGGCGTGTTGTCGACTCAGCAGTCATACCAGGAAATTGGCAAAGTTTCCTGCGAGTTGATAGCAACAAAGTGGAGCTCTTCAGCTACCTCTCCACCATGCTTGCAGAGTCCTTTCAAGAAGAAGGCAAGGAACTGGTCGTCACTGATGGGGAGCAGGTGATCTGTGTTCCACAGCAAGAGGATGTCAACTCACTCGCACCATGCAACCAAGAAGAGGCAGACACCCGCATGATGCTACATGTAGCACATGCTGCACAACATGGTCACCACCAGATACAGGTTCGAACAGTAGACAGTGACGTCATGGTCCTAGCAGTGATGGTAGTCCAGAAACTACCAGCTGGAGACGAACTCTGGGTAGCCTTTGGGACAGGCAAGAACTACCGCTACATTGCAGCCCATGAAATAGCTTCCTCCCTTG
This sequence comes from Palaemon carinicauda, assembly GCF_036898095.1. Classification (NCBI taxonomy): domain Eukaryota; kingdom Metazoa; phylum Arthropoda; class Malacostraca; order Decapoda; family Palaemonidae; genus Palaemon; species Palaemon carinicauda. The sequence goes on along the minus strand of NC_090743.1, from coordinate 125,185,828 downwards.
GTCCAGAGAAGGCATGTGCTCTTCCAATGTTTCATGCCATCACAGGGTGTGATACTGTGTCAGCCTTCGTCGGACATGGGAAGAAATCTGCCTGGGCAACATGGAACACGCTGCCAGAACTCACTGATGCCCTGCTGAGTCTGGCAAATGCACCCACAAGCATCCAAGAGGATACAATGCATGTCATCGAGAGGTTTGTCATACTCCTGTATGACCGCACAAGCAAATGCAAGGACGTCAACAAGGCGAGAAAGCAGCTCTTTGCAAAGACGAACTCTGTTCAGAACATCCCGCCAACCTACGCTGCTCTGGAGCAGCATGTGAAGAGATCTGCCCTTCAGGGTGGTCATGTCTGGGGCCAGGCATTGGTACCAACGCCCGTGCTCCCTCCACCAACAGACTGGGGCTGGCATCGGAGTGATGATGGGCTCTACACACCACTCTGGACCACACTCCCTGAGGCATCCAAGGCCTGCTATGAGCTGGTGTCTTGCGGATGCAAGAAAGGCTGCAAAAACCGCTGCAAGTGCAAGAACGCTTCACTGCAATGCACTGGTCTATGTTTCTGTGAAGGCGAATGCCAGTAGATTGGGACAGAAAACTTGCTAACCAACATTATGATCTGTAGACATTCATAATTCTGGTGACCAGATTTGAAAAGTTCGGAATCATAATTAACATAGTGTGGCAAAATCTACGTTATTGTATTACATGTATGTACTGCAGGATTACACAAGTACTGTGCCTAGAGACTGGGCTTTTGGTCGACTATATAACTACAATCTGACCATACTGTAAACTTCCCGTACTCTGTGTATTATTTTGACTAGCAATTTTGCCAGCAATTTGAAATAAAAAAGCAACTTGAGCAATTAAAGTGTGTTCCTGAAATCAGGTACTGGTTATTAGAGGTATTATGTCATTGAGTATTGAAATCTTCATCAAATGTCCACTTTTTCCACAAAATGGCGGCCAGTTTGGGGGCCATTTTTGAGAAGATTCATCTAAATATCTGTTAAACATTTATTGATGTTAATTCTGATGTAAAAAAAGGGAATTTTGGCCCATCTAGCACCAAACTAACGACACATAATGAAGTCTATGTAATGACGCTAATGTTAAATGGCGGCCATTTTGAACAATGGCCGCCATATCTTCCTAAGGGCTAATCTTGAATGCCTCCATATCCAAAAATGTTTAGAATATATTAATCTACATGTGTGCCAATTTTGGTGCTTTTAGACCAATTTGAACAATTGGTCTGCTATGCCGCTGTACTATAACCTTTTATTAAGCCTTTCCCCTTCCAGGAACAGTGTGCTTTTCTCAGAGGCGTAGAAGCGTGGTTCGACGGGGGTGGGGGGTTTAAAGTTTGAAAAAGAAACTTACGACAGGGTGTTCGGGAGGGGGGGGGGGGGCCTTCCCAAAGACTTTTCTACGAGGAAATACTTTTCGATGTGATTTCCTGATATCTGACAGGAGATTGTAGCAAGAAAATAATCTTATTCTTTTGGACGATCTTCCTGTGAGCAATTGTAATTTGTACACCAATGTTGTGGCTTGATTGGTAACGTCTTTGCCTAGTGTTTGCCATACGGGGGTTCGATTCCCGTTCAGACTCGTTAGTGCCTCTAGTGTCTGTAACCCTACCATCCTTGTGAGCTAAGGTTTGGGGGGTTTGGGGGAGCCTATAGGTTTATCTGCTGAGTCATCGACAGTATGCCTGGCCCTCCCTGGTCCTAGCTTGGATGGAGAGGGGGGCCTGGGCGCTGATCATATATATATATGGTCAGTCTCTAGGGTATTGTCCTGCTTGCAAGGGCAATGTCACTGTCCCTTGCCTCTGCCATTCATGAGCGACCTTTAAACCGGTAGGAATACTTGATGAATTTCCAAAAAACATTCTAACGATGTTAATTCTTTGCTATAAACTCATTTCAATATCGATCAAATTAAGGCTACCAAACTTCTAAGCCTGTAACGATTTTACTTGCGATTTATTACATCTATCATTTGTTTTTCAGTTTAAATTTTATTTCTAACTTTTTAACGGCTTTTATATTCTTAATTTCGTCTAATTTCTATTTCACAGAAGCCAATTATGTAATGTCTTCATTGATAATCGTGTTATTTGTGTTTAGTTTTAAACTATGTTGATAAGATATGAAAAGGAAAAGAAATTTATTCCATAGACTCAATACTGCATTGGTTATATAAAATCAAGGTTTTTAAAAGATTTGAAAAGAAAAAGCAGATATGTAGGACTGAAAACGAATAGGAGTAAAACTAAGATAAAGTTTAATGAAAAGGCAGGGACAACAAATACCGGTTATGAACGAACCTCTAGAGATTGTTAATGAATACATATAGTTATGACAGACAATAAGTATTTCCAAAGAATACAAGACAGAAATTAAAAGAAGGGTAAGTATTGAATAGAGGCCTTGGCAAACAAAACGCGAATATGGAAATTAAAATGCCACTTTCTATAAAAAAAAAAAGAATTCAATCAGGTGATCATACCAGTTTCAACTTTTGCATCATAAACTTGGAGCTTTGCTGAACCATAACAACACAAGTTAGTTACAACGTAAAAGAGCTATGGAAACAATAATGATGGGAAGATCACTAAGACAGAAAAACAGCAACATGAATACGAGAACAAACTAAAGTAGAAGATATTCTAACAAAAAGTAAGAAAAAGAAATGGAGATGACACATAATGAGAATGATAGATAATAAATGGACAAAAAGAATAACAGAATGGATCCCTAGAGATTGTGAACGAAGCAGAGAAAGGGGAAGATGATGGAATGACATTCTAAGAAAATTTGAAGGTATAGACTGGCATAAAAGACCATATATAGGTAGGTAGTAGGTTGGCCAGGGCACCAGCCACCCGTTGAGATACTACCGCTTGAGAGTTTTGGGGTCCTTTGACAGGGGACAATCGATTAGAAAACGTAATCCTATTTTGGTAGCAAATCCTTTTTATGTTATAACATATCTTTGACAAGCAGCCTTTGTAATTTGCATCAAATATTGTTTCTTTTATTTGAAATCAAAATATTTTAACCTTTTTTAGACCACCTCTACTTTTTGTAAATATTTGTGTATATCGTCTCAACATTATCTTCCTCTCTGGCTTGACCATAGTTCATATTCCTCATTGCCGGAGAAAATCGAATATTGTTTTTACAATATAATTCTAAATTGATGAAAAAATAAGATCTCTTTTAAACTAGGTCAATTACTTCCTCATTTAGACCTAATACGTCTGGTTTTCACTCCTCAATAGCTAATGTTCAGAAACTGAATATATGACACGAATAGGAACGTTATCAAAACTTTGGCTATTGATACGTTCTCCCTTGTGATAATACTCTTCACTAGTATCATAATACATTTGTATTAGATCACTGAACAAAAAGACCGCGATACAGTAAGCAAAGAGTTTCCTAAATTTCCCTAACGGAGTTGTTACAGTTAAGATGACCCACATAGGTCACTGCCTTCCAATAAAAGATCTCGGTGTGGCAGAATCCAGCATCTCTTCCAGAACCCGTTCTTGCTGGGGACCAGCAATATATAAAGACTCGGCCTCTACCCTTTGGGAGGAGCAAGCAAGAAAGCATTTTGCTCTACACTTGCTGTGCAATAGAACTGTGCCGGGATGGGTCCTACAACAAAACTTCTGAGAGCAATCGTTGCTCTGATCTGTTTTGCGACTTCTTCTTCTGGGTGAGTACGCTTTCATACACAAGACTTACCAGTTCTGTAACCACAAGTTTCTTATCACCAATTTCATAATATATATATATATATATATATATATATATATATATATATATATATATATGCATATATATTTATATATATATTATATTTATACACACACACACCCATACACACACACACATATATATATATATATATATATATATATATATATATATATATATATATATATATATATATATATATATATACAGTACACACATATATTTACATATATATATATACACACATACACACACACCTATATATATACATATATATATATATATACATATACATGTATATATATATACATACATATATATATATATATATATATACATGTATATATATACATATATATATACATATATATATATATACAATACGTATAACAATACACATATATATACATATATATATATATATATATATATATATATATATATGCATATATTCATATATATACAGTATATATATGTATATATATACATATATATGTATTTATATATTAATATATATAAATATATATTTACATATATATATATATATATATATATATATATATATATATATATATATATATATGATTCACAAAGGAAACAAATACCTTTTAATATAGAATTCTCCCTTTGGGTCTTTCAGGGTATCTTTAGACTGTTGTTGGTAGGATGGTAGGGCATCAACCACCCATTGAGATACTACCGCTAGAGAGTTTTTGGCTCCTTTGACTGGCCAGACAGTACCATATTGGATCCATATCTCTGGTTATGGCTCAATTTTTTTTCTTTGCCTACGCATACACCGAATAGTCTGACCTATTATCATTATGTGTATATATCTATGTATGTATGTATGTATGTATGTATGTATATTTATATATATATATACATACATATATATATATATATATATATATATATATATATATATATAAATATATATATATATATATATATATATATATATATAGAGAGAGAGAGAGAGAGAGAGAGAGAGAGAGAGAGAGAGAGAGAGAGAGAGAGAGAGAGAGAGAGAGAGAGAGAGAGAGAGAGAAAACGTGCAATCAGTGATTTCATGCAATCACAACTTTTCAGTGAATACATGTAATCACTTAGACCCTTCGTGAGTACAAGTAATCACTAAAAATTCCAGTGATTTCATGTAATCACTGGAATGTAGAACGGTGATTACATGAAATCAGTGAGCGTTGCCAATTACGTTGAAAAAAAATTATAAACTTAATATTTCAACGTTATAACATGTAATTTTAGTAATTAGCATGTGGTGATGTTAAATGTCCAATCACCATAATCTATTAAACTAGTAATAGTTTTCTCCAGTTAGCATGCGAGCAATCACATCGTTAGGAAATGTGGAGGAAGTTAAACAAACTTTGACCTCACAGCCCAACACAACGGTCCGTGATGTCCGATTAATACCAGCATTTTAGCTGAAGTTTTCCTGGAATTACATAAATTCAGCTTCGTTGTCTCCCGTCCAGCAACAAGCAAATGTTTGATGTCGCCATTGCCACGTTCTAAGGAACCCTGGCTTTGTGAGGGGCGTGACTTTCCATGGACAATAACTAGATTTTGCCATATGCATTTTATCTGTAATAATTTCAGCTGTGAATTCACTACAAGTATTGCTCTACAGGGTGGATGGAGTTCTGAAGAAGAGAACAGTAGCTGAAATGCTACTTGGGGTGCTCGCTTATAGATGTCAATGCATGGATAACCAAAAATTTGGTAAAATGATCTTGATAAACCATTATCCATTTGTAAGATTTCCAACTCATGGATTGCACGTGCACAGGATGCAAATTTATGAGTCAAAATAGAGTGAACGACAACACCTTAAGCTACTTACCTACTCAGCAAAATAGAAACACGGGGAGGACAATAGATTCCGGCGGTTAATACGTTTGGCTATTAGCTACTCAGTAATTCTGGAGAACAGGGAAGACAATAGATCCAGGTGGTTATTGCAATTGGCTCTTTAGCTACTCAACAAACTTGTATCACAAGGAAAAGAAGTGACTCCGGTGGTTGTTATGATTGGCTGTTTAGTTACTCACTAAGCTTGAAGCACAGGGAAGACAATAGATTCCTGTGATTATTAAGATTGATTATTTAGCTGCTGAGTAAATTTGGAGAACAGGGAAGACAATAGATTCAGGTGATTATTGCCATTGGCTGTTTAGCTACTTAGTAAACTTAGATCACAAGGAAAACAGTTGACTCCGTTGGTTATTAGGACTGGCTGTTTGGTTACTTAGAAAACTAGGATAATAGGGAAAACAGTTGACTAAGGTGGTTATTCCGATTGGATCTTTAGCTACACAGCAAACTTGGATCAGAGGGAAAACAGTTGCGTCCGGTGGTTATTACAAATGGCTGTTTAGTTACTCAGTAAACTTGGATCAGAGGGAAAACAGTTGCGTCCGGTGGTTATTACAAATGGCTGTTTAGTTACTTAGTAAACTTGGATCACAGGGAAAACAGTTGACTCCAGTGGTTTTTACAATTGCTGTTTAGTCACTCAGCAAACTTGAAGTACAGAGAAGACAATAGACTGGTGGTTATTACTATTGGCTATATGGTTTCTCAGTAAACTCAAGGCAAACGGAAAATATTACTCAAGTGGTTATTACAATTGGCTATTTAACTACTCAGCAAACTCGAACCACATGAAAAAAACAGACTATCATGGTTATTAAGAGTGACTATTTGGCGCTCAAGACAACTCTAAGTAATTCAAAATAAACCCTGTTCTTCAGAATTAATCTTGAAGTTGGGAAATATATTTTGTATTTGATTCCTGTAAACTAATCGAATTTGAGGATCATTAACAAACAAACATGAAGTATTCATATAATCTGCTTTTTTCAAAACACTAATGCGCTGAATTACAAGATAATAAACACTGTAACATTAACCATGCGCTTAGTAATTATTTATAAAATACATGTGAATAATTTTGTTGGAGCGACTCTTGAAATGTAACATTAAAATTGTTTTTATGTTAATGACTGTTATAGCTTTTACACATTAAAATTGCCTATCTTTCACTAAAATTTAATTCTAAAGAACCTGTATTGGAGATCAGAGTTCCTAAATACTTGAATGATTCTACCTCATTAATCCCCTCTCCATCCAATGATATTTCATCTTCCATTGCATACTCCATTCTCATCATCTCTGTCTTTCTTCTATTTATCTTCAGCCCAAATTACAGTCACTCAAGTCCCTTGGTAACATTATCGACTATGTATGTTTAGTCCTGACTATAACCCAACATAACCTAACCACTAACCCACTCTAACCTAACCTAACACAATCCAGCCAAATCACTCTTACATTAACTCAGTCCAGTGCTCCAACTATGGCACTCAAATTATATACTGCATGTCTTTCCTTTGTCTTTCTGTCACCATATATGATCTTATATCAATTGATTTCCTGAAAATAAGTAGCAAGAACAGTAATTCCCATTAGAATATACATTACCATATGTTTTTTTTTTATCCCACATAGAATCAGCTAATCGAACTCCAATAAAGAAAAAATATTACGGAGAAACTGTTGGAAAATATATTTAAGGATAAAAAAAGAAGTTTCTTGGAAAAGCCAAAGTAAAGCCTTTATCCTTTTTTATATCATCAATTCAACAATCGTCCTTACTTTTCCCCTTAGATCTTTAGTCCTTCATTTGTTGGACACTTATTCGCAGTTTCCTTCTTCTGAACACATTCATTATTTCCATGAAAATGTGGAACATTGAGAAAACATTTGTAGTGTAGGGAGAACAATGAGATTTTAGTAAGTGCCGCAGCAAGCAACGAGTATTTTTTTTTTCTTTACAGTACCCATTTCTTATTGTGTGTTTTGTAAATAATCAAAATGTCAGAGTTTAAAAAGGAAAAATTGGTTTTGTACTTTTTATACACATTTATTATATATTAGCTCATAATAAGTAGGTCATAGACGAGCAGAGTAGTCAAGTAAGAATAATGTAAGAAGATAAACAGAAAAACTAATCATTTTAATTTAACAAAACCAGGAGCCACGTCATAACAGTCCCCAAATCGTGGTTACCAGGAGGGGATTTGCAGGTCTGTGTCCAGGTGACCAACCCAGAGGCTCTACAAGGGGAAATAACTGTCAGTATTGAAAATGGCCCACTATATGCAAATCAACGAAATACGGACACCAGTCTCCTGATGCAGGAATCAATACAGGTTCTACAAGGTAAAGTCTGTTGATCCGAGTGTCCTGATATACTCTGTTAATGAAATTGATAACTCAATGTTTTTCTTGCCTAACTGTAGATAATTATGATCTTACGTTTACAGCTTAATAAACCCCAAAACAAAGTGGCACTACATTACACATCTCTTTCAGGTAACCAAAACTTCTGCACCAACATAACTCTACCCGAAATGGAACAAGACTCAATGTTACATCAGGAAGGAAGAGATATCATACACATAAATGGAACACTTGATGGTCTTCCTGTAAACTATAATAAGACTATTTTCCGTCAAGTTATTGCCAGAAAGATGATTGTACAGACACACAAACCCTTATACGAACCAGGCCAAACCGTCCACTTCAGAGTGCTGTCACACACTGGTCCCTTGAAGGAGATTTCCACTGAAAACGTCAGTTCTAAGCACAATAGTGAACGATTCAATTCATAATTTACTTCTCTAGTTCTTAATACTTATATATATATATATATATATATATATATATATATATATATATATATATATACACATGTATATATATATTTATATATCTATATATATACATATATATCTATATATATACATATAAATATGTATATATATATCTATCTATCTATCTATCTATCTACCTATATATATATATATATATATATATATATATATATATATATATATATATATATAAAAAGAAAAGTAGCTGCATCATGCACCATTCACCACTTCCATAAAAGCCTGTTCCCAAAATAAAAGGTAGCACCAAATCCTGTGTAATACCATTGATTCCTGGTGTCCTAGGAATCTTTATCCTTTCGACAGCAACCCCCCCCCATCTCCTAAAAAATTTACTACAAAAATGTTCAGCCTTACAAAATCTATTTCTACTCATTTATTCAGCTTCTTCTCTTGCACCCTCCACAGAAAGTATATCCTCAAAATGACCAAGCTAGGACTACAATTACAGTATAATTTGCTATAGTCAGAGGCTACTTATGGAAAGCTCAGGGAAAATGGGAATATTTAGTTGACTAATATACAAAATTTAATGTTTTGAAATTATACCTCATGTCGAAGCTTAGAATTTTCATTAGCTTCCTTATCTTCCAGTACCAAGAGATATACATAACCAATCCATCTGACATAAGAATTGCCCAGTGGTTAGATGTCGACAACTCCAAAGGTTTGGTCCACTTGTCATTTCAACTCACCGATGAACATGAGGAGGTAAAGTAGATTTTCTTCTTTTCTAAGCTTTATGTTTTATTAGGCAATGCTATAAATAAAAAGACAAAGTTTTATCATCACATTCTAAAATGTGAAACTCAAATCTTCAAATTTCTGGTAACAATTAAAATAGTGCTATAATCATATCTAAAAATTTAATAACTTCATGTTCACTGATCGTTGATATCAACATATCAATAAACAGGGATCTTACTACATCACAGTGAAGAGTCAAGAAGGTAAAAAGGAAAAAGAACGCTTTACAGTGAGAGAATACGTCAAGCCAAGGTTCCAGGTAGATGTAAAGCCACCTAACCCCATCTTTTCCACACAACACAGCTTCACCTTCACTGCATGTGCCAAGTAGGTTGCTTCTTTTTCACTGACCAATTTACAGCACCATAGAAAACGAATAGTGAACATAGACTCCAGTCAGTGAAAACTAAAATATGGTATCGACCCATTATAGTAGACAATTTACAGTTAACAAAACTAAAAATATTATTCAATATAAATTCAACATTCTCATGATTTCTTTCAGTAGAAAAAAATTGCATTTATACTGTATGTATCTGAGCTTGATTTAAATTTAGTAAAAGTTCTCTTACCCTTGTATATAACAGGTACCCTTTTGGTCAACCTGTCAAAGGTAATATTCATTGGGAGGTCAACAACAATGATTGGTTGAAAACAGTCATCAAGATGAATAGCCCTGTAAGTATGTGGTACATTTTTATTCTAATCGTATGAGAACCCCATTGAAGTACGCACGAACTGATTCCACCTGATTGATAAGAAACTCTAAATACCTTATCACTTGGCTCACATGAGCAATTATAGCCCATTTGAATATTCTATATTCTCAATATCTTATTATTTGCTAGACTAGCGGAATAATTAATAAATTCATAATTCTAAAACTTATTTTTGCAAATTCCTTTGAATTCCGCTTCTCAAAATCCATTTACTGAGAGCGTTCCTTTTCAGATTTCTGGCTGTAGTGACTTAACAATCAAATCCAGTGATCTATTTACAATCACTGAATGTGACATTGTTAGCATTAGGGCTGATGCAACAATAACTGATGAGGCCAGTGGGGAAGTTGAGAAAGGAACAAGCGTAATCGAAGTTCAAATGAATAACGTCCATTTTGAAACCCTTTATCAAGATGACTTTATTAAACCTAATTTGCCCTTTACACTCAAGGTATAGCATACGAGTTTTTCTATTACTGACACAATATCTTCATTATTTACCTAATATGTATTGTGTGCAAAGAGAAAAAAAAATGACCCTAGTGTGATATTAAATAACTTAATTTTTGTACAATTCTAGTGAATTGTAAACATTCCTCGCTAATTTGTTCATTTTTCACAAGGTATTGGCTGAATTGCCAGATGGATCTCCTGCAAGTGGTGAACCTCTTGAGATCTGCCATGGACATATTTGCAATAACATCACTACCCCATCAGATGGCATTGTCAAACTCTATTTAACCAACCCCAACAGTCATAGAGTAGAAGTAAGTATATATTATCCTCAATCCATGTTATTCAGTTAATCTTCTGTATATATAACTAAAAAAACCGGGAAGACAATCATTCCTACTTTATAATGGGCAATGCCTAAAGTATATTTTCTCTCATTTTTACCTACAGATGAAACACATGGTTTCCAGAGCACTCTTATGTAGAAGGCCGTTTGAACTCACTGCAAAAAGGTATTACTCTCCATCCAATTCCTCCTTAGTCATTCATGTTCCAGAGGAGACTATCAAATGTTTCAATGGAGAAAAAACCAGACTCACATTTAAAGTCTTGTTTGCAGCTGTTCAGCAAAGGTCTGCTGTTGTAAATGTTCAGGTAAATACTTCTGTTAACATTTATAAAGAAAGTAATCCATATCATTTTCTTTTAATAAGTGGTATTACACATAAGTCATTCAAATCTCTATTACACTATTGGGAACTTGGTTTTCTACTAACAAATGAAGTCTCGTGGATGTAATAAGGCCCATTAAAACCTATTTTGGTTAGCAATATAACCTTCGATTTTCACAAGCTGACATCATCACTAACGCTTCCTTCCAAACCCACAGGTGATGTCAAGAGGAAAAATACAGTACTTCAAGTCAGAAGAATATCAATTAACTTCCTCCGAACTGCCATTTGAAGAAGAATTCTTCATGGATCACCTACCCCTTGCACCAGCAGATACTGTCACTGGTATTCTTAACATCCCAGTAACCTTGCCTTTAACTGCAGGACCAAAGATACAGGTAAGGAGTATTCTTACATTCAATGTCACTTACGGGTAATCCAATAATTTTACATTCAAACTGGTAAAACCTTATTAAAACCCTCTAATATTCTATTATTACAGGTGCTAGTATGGTACATAAGAGCTGATGGAGAAGTGGTCTCTGATGCCAGGGAGATAACTGTTGAAAAGTGCCTCCCTAACAAAGTAGATTTTGCCTGGTTCACCAACAGGGCCCAGCCAGGACTCGCAAACTCCCTCACGATCACTACGACCCCAGGCTCTATATGCAGTTACGGTTAGTTGCTAAACCTTATTAAGGTCATACTATCCTTTGCCCAGCAACCTTTACAGCACCAACTGTTTTCAACTGATCTAATTCAATGCTTCAGCCCCAGCTAACTCCCTGTTTTCGTATCAATTCATCGTTATATAGCAATTCCCTCTTTACAGTCAATATCAGGAATATTTATAAAATATACAATGTTAAATATTTAAAATAAAACCTTGATACTGGAATTGTTTGATACAGTGAAAATATAAATGGTATAAAGTTAACAATGATGAATATAGAATATTAATTATTCAAAATATTGAATCTATTGTCAAAAATAGAAGCACACACCTCAAAGCTCTCATTCATAACTACCTTCAAATACAGAATAAGACAGAAATACTGTATTGATTATTTAATTTTTGAGTCACCTAAAAATAAGTTAATGAAATGATATTCATGAAATTTATTCTTATTTATTTTATAATCTTAAAATATTTATTTTGTTGGAGTAAGTAGGTTACCCAATAAGGCTAAATATGAACATAAAGTAAAATTGATTTGCTTATTATTTAAGGGCAATATTATGTTTTCATTGACCACCAGATGTTCTGGGTAAAGGAGTAGATTTGGAGACAGCCAGACGAGATACAGAAACCATTAACAACTTCTTCTTGAGTGACCCTAATTACAACGTGTATCCGTGGAGTTCAACACAGATCAATGACTACGAATACTGCAAGAGGTTGAAAGCAGAAAATCCTAACGGTATGGTAGAGATTTCATACAAAAATAGGTAACATTTTATATACTTTTCGTCATCATTTAGGCATACCTTACTCCTTTGGTTGCAAACCAAAGATGTATGATACTACATAATATAAATGCATTGAAAACATTTCATTTCTTTTTTTAATATAAATTTAAAATACATCTTTATCCTCTAGAATATAATTTTTCCTACCTTCCAGATGACACAATATCCATATACAGCACTGATTACATTGATACTCTTCATATGTTTGATGTAAGTAAAACATTAAAAGTAAAACTAATGAAATTTTATTTATGGAATAATTTAAAAAATGAGACTATTCTCAAATCATTAAAAAAAAATTATTTTTTAAAAAATCCTTGATTTTCACAGCAATCTGGACTTTACATTTTCACCGACCTCACCTTAGAAACCAGACCATGCCTCGATCTAGGTAAGAATCTGCAGCACATCAATGCCTCAATAACATAAATCTACAGTACTGTCCTAACCTAAACATGGTGTCAACACTGCTATGAAAGTATTTTGAAATTGAGCCAGAAGTGTTCCTCATGAAGCCAATATAAACATTAGAATGGGTAGATGTAATTACAGAACTGGCATTATGAGAGTGAAATCACTAAGCTAATCTCTTTGACCACTGGAAAACACTTGAGCCATTCCTATTCTGGTAACTTGAGCCAATATTTTGGTCCAACACTATACGTTGCAGGTTACTACTTTCTAAAAATACAAGGAGAAAATCTTTCCATCACAATCGAATCCCTTCTACCTAATTATCTTTCTATGTCAAAGTCTTACTTGAAGAAAGTATGGCAGGCATTGGGATCTAAGGACCTAGCTGTGCTACACACCACCTCTTTGCCACAGAATGGAACTCTTTATCACTCTTCTAAATTTGGGGAAAATTAATATATATATACATATACGAAGGAACTTCCCCCAATTTTGGGAGGTAGCCAATATCAAAACAAATTGAAAAAAAAAAGTGGGTCTTTCCTCTTTACGTTTCTCCCAGCCTGACAAGGGACTCAAGCGAGTTCAGCTGGTACTGCTAGGGTGGCACAGCCCACCCTCCCCAGTTATCCACCTCAGATAAAGCTTCATAACACTAAAGGAAGCAGCAGGACCTACCGGAACTGCGTCACAATCACTCATCATTCATTACTATTTCTAGCACACTCTCTTGCCTCTCTTACATCTATCCTTCTATAACCCAGAGCCTTCTTCACTCCATCCATCCACCCAAACCTTGGCCTTCCTTTTGTTCTTCTCCCGTCAACTCTTGCATTCATCACCTTCTTTAGCAGAAAGTCATTTAATTAATGTGGGTGTTTATTATGGGCAGCTGATAGAATTCCTAAAAATAATATTGGTAAAAAATTGTATTTAAAATCACAATAACACTGTTGACAATATATAAAAACTAGAAAATAGAGCCAAAATAACCAAAAGGGCCAGGGTCATCTGATGAAATGGCTGACTGCCAAACAGCAGATAACATCTAGAAATTAATTTTGGATCAATTTAATTAGATTGTTGATTTACTAGCAACTTTTAAATTGGACATAAATAGCTCTTTATCTAAAAATGAGGTTATTGAAACTCTGATATCCATACAAAGAGATTAACACCAATATGTACTGTTGCTTTTCTATATTTATTGGTAATAGCTTATGTATCAAAAATACATCTTCTGCAATGAAATTTGGGTCTATCATTAAGCCTCCCAAGCTGATGTGAGTCCGTGGAAGGGAGAAGAGAATCTCCGTTGGGGGACTGGGTACATCAGCTGCACATTTCTAAAAATGTTAAAATTCAAACCCATTTTGCATTTATCTACAGATTATCAGACGTATTCTGATCCATATAATGGAGGATACTACAGCAGACACAGTTCATCAGAAACAAACTTCCATGAAACATTACTTTGGAATCTAGCAGTTGTTCCGTAAGTGTGCGTTCTCTATTTTTCTTTATATAGAAGAAAATCAACAATTCTTTATCACGAATATAATCTCTTTATATAATAACTGAAATTTAAATTCGTTTCCCCAAAAAGGTCAACTGGGATACTCAAACAGGATGTTGAGGTCCCACCAACCTTTACCGAGTGGTTTGGAACTGCCGTGTGCGTCCATCCACATGTAGGTGTTGGAGTGTCAAAAAGTTCTTCGCTCACCACCTATACACCCTTCTATGTAGACATGTTGTATCCTCCATCAATCAAGAGAGGGGAAGATATGCCTGTAAAGATCTTTGTCTTCAATAACCTTCAGCAACCCCTGCCAGTGAGTGTTTAGAATAGAATAGATTTGTTAATTGAATCTATAACAATTACATAAATAAATGACATTTCCTTATTTGTAACTTTTCTCAAAATATCATGCAAGTACATAGCTACTACAACTACTTATCATATCTAATAGGTGAGAGTTACTCTGGAAGGAAGCACTGAATATGAGCTTATTGGGGAAAACAATGCAGGCTTACCAGCTGGCCAAAGACTATCCTGCGTTGGAGCCCAAGACAGACATGTCCACACTATCAAAATAAGGCCTATCACCATTGGACAAGTAAACATTACAGTCAGGGCCTCAATAGACACTGAAACCTCTGTGCCTTGTGGAGATGAATCTCTCAATATCGGCAAAAGGTAAAAACACTATTTCAATTTCAAAGGTCTTTCTGAACACAATATGGTTATAAAGATAATTTTTGAAATATATTGATTTTTTACGAAATATAAAGGACATTATTCTAATTATGAAAATTTTTTTCATGGATTTTTCATATTTATGTCTTATCCATAAGAGAATATTCACTTTTTTAGGCACGAGCTTGTGAGTCCACTACAAGTAAGAAGAGAAGGTTATTGGAGAAAAGACACTTGGAGAAAATATATCTGTGCAAAAGGTGAACTCAGCTAACTTTCAGCTCTTAAGTATCAGCATTTCAGTATTCAAAAATATTATACTGTGCATTGGTTGCCTCCACGATCAGAGGGTGAATTTTCCCAATTTTTTTTTCTTTGCTAAAAGTCTTCCTTTTGCCTATCAAAAGGCTGTGATATGTGTAGAATTCATCTCCAGCCTCTATAATGCCCCCCCCCCCTGGTCATCAACGCCCCCCTTATGTTAATAGTAAAAATACGAAATATCATTAATAATTTTCTAATTTTTTCAGTTTACCCCTTAAAAACTGTTCAAAGTCGTTTTCTCATATCAGTGATATCAAAGAAAATGTTCTCAGGGGAGACTATGATTTTATATCCAATATTTTCGTCATCAGACAAAAATCGTAATTTCTCGTTTTTTCTTTTTCGGGAGAGGGGTGTATTTCTTTGCTTGTCCTGCTCTTATGCCTTAAGTAATATAATATTTAGATGTTTTAGGCCATCAAGTGACATAATACCTAGAAAAACACAGAAGGTTTTTTCCCTAAATCGAAATTTTAATTTTTGGTGAATATTTATTTCTAGGTATCCCTCCATCACCAGCCGGGCTTTCACTAAAGTTAATGCTCGTTTTTTTCTTGCTGTGTGCTTATTTACTGTTCGATTTTGATAAAACTTTGTCTGCTTGTTCCAGGTGGATAAACAAACATAATTACAAAGCGAATTTCAATTCAAGACATTAGTTTCTCACTGGTCACCAAACAAATTTTAAGTCGCTAGCTCCGATTTTCACATTTTTATTCATAAAATCCTTTATTTTCCCTGTAGGATGATAAAACTTACAGAGGATATGCCTTATTATAGTGCTAATAATGCCTGAAAATTTCATTAGCGTGTCTTGATTAGTGTATTTTTGGGAAATATTTTTTACGATTGGCACCCCTTGAAAGGGGAGCCTACCCTTAATAAAAGAAAAAGAAATTACTTTTAAACTAAAAACTGGAGAAATCATTAAACTTCCATACGAGATTGTAAACATAAGGGAGAGGTACAATCATATATATATATATATATATATATATATATATATATATATATATATATGATAAATAATAAAAAATAACATCACCTATTCAAAACAATTCTTGAATTTACAGTGGAAAGCTCTCTCTGCTTATGAGTCATCACAGTACCAGGGTCACCTGAATGTGGATGTTGCAGTCCAGGCTCGAGATTTCCACCACACATTCTTCATGGCAGAATCTAATAAATCATTACAACAGGAAGTTTCTCTGCCAATCCTTCCAACTAATGTCTCCTTTAGCATGAAGGGTCAGGGTTGTGCCCTAATTCAGGTAAGCAAGAGTATATGAATCATGTGCATTTTATAAAGATTTCTAATGCAATAATTACTACATGTCAATTAAAGAAAAACCTACATATACTTATGGCCAAATAAAACATTCATTATTTTGATTTTTCTGTTATGGGTGCAGTTTTGCAGGTTTCATGTGGTATATTTATACATAAAAAAATACTTTACAAACTTGATTTTCAATTGTAACAATGCTTAGAAATTGGCATACTACACTGAAGACGACCACTCCTTTGTGACTATGGGTCGTGTCTCTACAATCATGTATTTGCTTATATTGTGTTTAAATGCAGTACAGATTTTGTATTTTCTATTTTCTACTGATAAGAACAAATTTATGGGATAGAATTTTTCTTTAGTTAATTATCTTTTTAGATTGTTTCATATGGATGTGCATAGATTTCCAAAGACAGTAATAACAGTAATGATAATAAATGCCCAATGGACTTGCCACTTGCTTCACCACATACAGTATATGAAATGGGGTTACTGAATTGATATGACAAAATCACCAGGAACTATAACACAAACTCATTTTTTGAGAGAACTGTCCCACATCTTTAATACCCTGGGCATTTCAAATAACCCTAGTTGGAATTTCATGACATTTATGCTAACCATACAGCCCTTTGGGCTCTGGGCGATATACCAACACCAACTGAAACCAAACCTGGGCCGGATAACATAAGAGTTATCTTGTATCTGATTTTAATTTGTGGAACTTTATAGCGATGGCCCTTTGAATTTTTATTGTATTTAGATTAATTTTATAGTTCTAAGTCCTTTTATTTATTATAGTTTTAGAATGTTCGTTTTAAATATTTATCAAATCATGTTTTAACTCATAATTATACAACGTATCTATTTTTAAGGCTCTGATGAAGGAAATAGATTTTCCAAAAGCTAGGCAATAAAGATGTATATCATAACTCTGGTACTATTATTGATGTTGAAACTCCACTTTCCACGGAATAAATCAATAGCCGATATATATATATATATATATATATATATATATATATATATATATATATATATATATATATATATATATATATATATATATATATATATATATATATATATATATATATATAGGGTGTCCCAAGCGTATATAGGTAGAAATTCAAAGTAATGATATCAAATCCAGCACATGCTGCTCTGGTTCCTTGTCAAATGAAAATGATTCCACCAAATTATCATGAACATTGGGTAATATTTAATGGTCGCGCAAAATGAACGTTTTTATAGCTCCTCTGAGATTCGATCTTAATTTCCATCAAACAATAAAATTCTGGCTTTTTCTTCTATTGCATATAGACCGACAACTAATGGCTGCAGAAAGTTCATATTTATTGAAACTATTATAGAATACCATTGAAAGAAAATAAATATAAACTCCATTAAATTTCCCTTTTCAATATATTGATAATATAATCATCATAAGGCAAGATATTTTACCTCATCAACAATTACGTCTGAGGACAACTAAATTTTTATCAGTAATGTAACTGATGCATCGACTTCTGATTTCCTGCAGAAAACAAAGATCTTCTCTTCTTCTTACTCCAGTACATTCTTCTTGAGTTCCGCCTTCCTTTTTTTCGGGACGGCTTTCGTGTGGAGGCGGGCAAGCTTCAAGAGGAACTGGGTTTGCCTTTCTTCCTTCGTCCGTCTGCCTAAGAAGCGTTGAATGAGGGCTATTCCTCGTTCTGCGAGGTCGTTTGTGACCTTCAGGACACCAACTCGCTTCTTTGCGCACTTGAAACTCGAATCTGTGTTCCATGTTTCAGGACTCAGCTCAATGAAGGTCGGCTCCTGGGAATACCTGCCTCCTAGGGCACTTTTGAGGAGCTCCATCGACCGCACTGAGCAAAAGGCGGAAAGCGGCCCGTTGAGATTGATTGGTGTCTTCGACTCGGGGCGCCGTGGATTCTTGGTCGTTGAAGGACGCTTCATCCCCTCTACCATCGCCGCCTTCTGCTCCGGGCTGATGCGGTCATCAAAGATGGCCAGTCCAATCAGATCCTCAGAAAGGTACCAGAGATGGCGCCGCATCGCACGTTCCACAACCGACGCCACCCCATCGTCGCAGATTCTCTTCACGTCAGTTATAAAGTCCAGGTCGTTCTTGGCTGCGTAGGACGTAATCATTGCCTCGTTCCAGTATTTCGAGTAGACCATGGTCACAAAGAATGCCACTCGACGGATCTCCGCCAACTCCCGCCTGCTCATCTCTAGCTGGTCATGGAAGAGCATGATCTTCACGGCGTAGATGGCCTTGGCCATCCATCTGGCCATGTGGTAAGCACCAAGAGCACGGAAGGATGCAGGGACTCCTCCTCCAAGGTAGACCACGCTGAGCAAGATTATCTCTTTGTAGTCTTCGCGTGGATGATTCCCACAGTCAAGCAGATGTTTCAAGTGACGAAGTATCTCAAGGCGGTGAGCTTCTTCGTCGTATGACAGAACAGTCAATGTCAGGGGCTGTGGTCGGCTCTGGTCAACAGAAGGCCAACGATTCTGGAGCCTCTTGAAAATGGATATGTCAGGACCAGATGATGGGCCCATGCAAGCCACGAAGACATCCTTCAGAACAACTTCCAGGATGTGGTGGCCGCATGGCAACCACACCAGGGGCTTCTCCAGTGCATGTTCAATCCTGATACATGCTCCTTGAACCATCCCCGTGTTGGCTGCTGTCGTGTCGAATGACATTCCAATGATGTTGCCCTCCAAGCTGCCTTCCCGCACCAGCTTCAAGGCTGTTTCCGCAACAGCTTGTCCTGTTCCGTCAGAAGACACAGGAACACCCAGAAGTTCCTACGTATCCTCCCCGGACACCAAGACGGCGACCCTCTCCTCCAATGACCTTCCGTCCGCTAGACTGGGTAACAACTTGCCGTCCCAATGCAGCACCAAAGGGACTTCAGGCTTGAAGGAGAGAGACATGGCAATCTCTTCACGGTTCTTGACTCTGGCCCGGTGGATTGACGAACGGGACACAGTGATACGTTCGATGTCATGGCCGAGGCTCATTGCAGCAGCGGCGTAGGAGGATGTTGCAGCACGGACGGACAGGTTGTCGCGTTCCCAAACAAGGGTCAGCTCCTTGGTGAGCTTGTTCTCCTGGGGAAGTCGACGGCGTCGAGATGTAGCTGGTGTCGGGGATTTGAAATCGTCCTCCGTGTCTTCGTTGGCTGATGATGAAGTAGAAGACTCTAAAGCCACGTTACGATCAAGAGTGGATGACGAAGCAGCCGCGTCCTTCTTCTTCATCTCCTCCATCCTTTGTCTCTTACGTCTCTTCTCCTCAGTTGCTTGTTTCAGCTTCTCGTCCACGCCAGCCATGGAGCAGCTCTGCCGGTCCTCCCTCTGAGCCTTCAAGAATGCCTTGTCTTCCTCGGGGATCTTCGCTTCCATTGCCTTAGAATGCGCGACATCGAACATATCTTCGAGGCTGTCTGTGAAGATGCATCTCTTCATTTCTTCCATCTCTGTTTTTCTTGACTTGGATTTCGCCTAGGTGCAGTACTCTTTGTACACCTTGAGGATCTTCTTCTTCACCCACGACACATCCGACATCGGAATGTTCGCACGTCGCCACACTTCCATGACCTTCTCAGCTGTAGAAGCTGCTGCAACAAGAAGAACCTCCTTCTGGATCTTGTGATGGAACAAAATCACCTGGTGAACCTTGCCTATTGACGGAAGACGATTCCTCGGAAATGACGATGTTGGGGACTTCTTCAGTAGCCATACAACTTCCTTAGATCGTGTTTTACATGCCATTACGTTAGACCTGGAAACAAAAAATGACAGAATAAGTTTCACACACCTAAGCTATCTCTCTCTCTCTCTCTCTCTCTCTCTCTCACACACGTCTTTCCTGTTTCCTCTCTCTATTACCTATCTTTCACACCCAACTTCCCTCACCTTCAACAAATAAACAAAGTAACACAGAAAAATATTTGTTATTGTAAAATAGAGCTCACCTAATGCCCCTACAACACTGACCGCTCCACGCTATGCCAGTGACCGCTGCACAACTTCACTCTCTGACTCCCAGCAGAAAACTGAATGAAATGCGCCACCAGTAAAAGACGAGATAGGAAGCTGAAAATTTTCCTGTTTAAACTTGTCACGACAGGAAACAAGGGCAACAAGTGTTGGAGTGTGTCCGATTCACTTCGGTTTCTTGGGACGCCCTAATATATATATATATATATATATATATATATATATATATATATATATATATATATATATATATATATATATATATATATACACTGTAAAAAGTTCAAGGTACAGAAAGGGTATAACGAGTGAGCTGGGGTTTATATACATGTAAAATACCCTAAGGCTCAAAAATATCCCTCTACAGCAGGAGGCAGGGTATTTTTTGTGAATAATATACCCTCTATTGTACTTTGTCTTAAAATGGGCTTGGTAAGTTTGTGTGATCATGTCATGAAATGAACTTTTACTCTGTATTAAATCACCATATTGTTACACTGATAGTGTAATGCACCAAAAAAGTTACTAACAACATATTGGTTTTGAGTTATGGATAGTTTTGAAGCAAGTTCCTACAAAATGCGGTACTTGGCAATTTGTATTGTTGCCGTCTCGAGATTCTTCGAGAGCCAGGGAATTTGGCGGGAAATTTCAGTGGCGTCTGGACTCTGCGTCTGCTTAGCAGTGAAGATAAATTGCTCCAATTAGCGTCATCGGGATTATAATATCTACACTACATTTCATCTGTTAACCAAGGTAAGAACACTAACTGTCCATCTATGCAAGCATAAACAGTGGTTACGAATAAAAATTGTCAGACATCATCATTAGTTTTGCATTCAGGCTGTGATAGTCTGAAAAATCATTATTACTAACACCGGGGAAAATAAGTAAGAAATTATCATTAGTACTTAATTATGAGAGAGAGAGAGAGAGAGAGAGAGAGAGAGAGAGAGAGAGAGAGAGAGAGAGAGAGCGTCAAGCTGTCTGGGAGGAAAAAAAACCATAAACAACGTATTCAGCTAAACGTTAATAACATTACGATTACGCGTAGTCTGTAAGCAAACACTGACGCCAATGATTTCTTAATCAGTTTGACTTGAGGTAGTTAGGTATTTATGCATGATATTTTTTCCTTTCTTTTCTATATATATATATATATATATATATATATATATATATATATATATATATATATATATATATATATATATATATATATATATATATATATATATATATATATATATATATATATTCAGGCACACACACACTAACAAATATTTTCTTTTCACAGATTTCTGCGTACGGTTTGCTTTGCAGCTTCTGCCATCACTCTTTATATTATATATATACTTTTGATTTTCAAGTGTAATGGAAATAATAAATTGATAAACCAAACTTTTAAAATCATTGACCTTATTACTTTATTTACTTATAAGCTATTACTACACCTATATAATGGTGGAATAGATATTAATTATAAAATCATAATTAATATACACGGGTATTTATGTCGTATAGAATACCCTGTAAAAGGGTATTCTTTACCTACGATACACCCCTAAGTAAGGGTATCTCAAGTATATGTTATACCCTTGTTATGGGTATATTGTAAAGGGTATATTATAGTTCTTATATACCCCGATAGGGTATGCTATTTTAACCACTAGAAATACCCTTTTTCTACCCCTTTTATACCCTTAATTTTTTAGTGTATATATATATATATATATATATATATATATATATATATATATATACAGAGAGAGAGAGAGAGAGAGAGAGAGAGAGAGAGAGAGAGAGAGAGAGAGAGAGAGAGAGAGAGAGAGAGAGAGAGAGAGAGAAGGAAAATTGTACAAAATTTTTCCTTTCAATAACCGTTGTTGTTTATCACGCGAGTATAGTACAGGAATGTGATACCTGGTGTTCCTCAGGATAGTATTCTGGGTCCAATACTTTCCATAGTATGTACACATGTGCTTTGCCCGGAAAACAAGCTTGTTGCATAAGCAGATGATGCTATTATCTTTGCGTCAATTCAAACTTCTGAATGTAAATCTGGGGTTGCTGAACCCCGTAACAGAGATCTAGCTAAATATTGTGCATTGTGCAAATTACAGGGCAAGAAGTTTAACTCTAACAAAACTCATAACAATATCAGAGATGGTCAGGACAGACACACAGACAGACAGACAGGCAATTGATTGACCGAGAAGAAGGGATTGCTATGAGATATTCGCATCAATTCTATGGATCCAATCGATAACTTTCAATCTGAATAACTAAACTTAAACCTTGAAAAGCAAACACGAAAAGTGTCAGGGTCGTCGACCTCCTAACCTTTTATTAAGCCTTTCCCCTTCCTGGAACTGTGTGCTTCTCTCAGAGGCGTAGGAGCGTGTTGTGTTTCGAGGGGGAGGGGGAGGGGGTTTAAAGTTTGAAAAAGAAACTTACGACGGGGTGTTCGGGGGGGGGGGGGGCTTCCCAAAGACTTTTCTACGAGGAAATACTCTTCAATGTGAAAGGAGATTGTAGCAAGAAATAATCTTATTCTTTTGGACGATTTTCTTGTGACCAATTGCAATTTGTACACAATGTTGTGGTCTGATTGGTAACGTCTCTGCCTAGTGTTTGCCAGAAGGGGGTTCGAGTCCCGCTCAGACTTGCAAGTGCCTCTAGCCGCTCTAGCGTCTGTAAGCCTACCATCCTTGTGAGCTAAGGTTTAGGGGTTTGGGGGAGCCTATAAGTTTATCTGCTGAGTCATCTGCAGCCATTGCCTGGCCTTCCCTGGTCCTAGCTTGGCTGGAGAGGTGGCCTGGGTGCTGATCATATATATATATATATATATATATATATATATATATATATATATATATATATATATATATATATATGGTCAGTCTCTAGGGCATTGTCCTGCTTCCAAGGGCAATGTCACTGTCCCTTGCCTTTGCCATTCATGAGTGACCTTTAAACCGGTAGGAATACTTGACGGATTTCCCAAAATTATTCTATGTTAATTATTTACTATAAACTCATTTCAATATCGATCAAATTAAGGCTACCAAATTTCTAAACCTGTAACGTTTTTACTTGCGATTTATTACATCTATCATTTGTTTTTCAGTTTAAATTTTATTTCTAACTTTTTAACGGCTTTTATATTCTTAATTTCGTCCAATTTCTATTCCACAGAAGACAATTATCTAATGTCTTAATTGATAATCATGTTATTTGTGTTTAGTTTTAAACTATGTTGATAAGATATGAAAAGGAAAAGAGATTTATTCCAGAGACTCAATACTGCATTGGTTATATAAAATCAACGTTTTTAAAATGTTTTTCTGTTAGCAAATATTTATATTGTACATATATAAATATATATACAATACACTCACACTCACATATCTTATCAACATAGTTTAAAACTAATCACAAAAAACATGATTATGGCGTCTTTTGACTGGCCAGATAGTACTACATTGGATCTTTCTCTCTGGTTACGGTTCATTTTCCCTTTACCTATACAATCACACACCGAATAGTCTGGCATATTCTTTACATATTCTCCTCTGTCCTCATACACCTGACAACACTTGAGATTACCAAACAATTCTTCTTCACCCAAAGGGGTTAACTACTGCACTGTAATTGTCCATTGGCCACTTTCCTCTTGGTAAGGGTAGAAGAGACTCTTTAGCTATGGTAAGCAGCTCTTGTAGGAGAAGAAAACTCCAAAATTAAACCATTGTTCTCTAGTCTTTGGTAGTGCCATAGTCTCTGTACCATGGTCTTCCACTATCTTGGATGAGAGGTCTCTTGCTTGAGGGTACACTCAGGCACACTATTCTATCTTATTTCTCTTCCTTTTGCTTTGTTTAAGTTTTTATAGTTTATATACGAAATATTTATATTAATGTTACTGTTCCTGAACTATTTTATTTTTCCTTTCCTTTCCTCACTGGGCTATTTTTCCTGTTGGAGCCCCTTGGCTTATAGCATCCTGCTTTTCCAACAAGGGGTGTAGCTTAGCAAATAATAATAATAATAATAATAATAATAATAATAATAAACAGAAGCGTGTGTAAGGTCATGTCTGAGGACTTGTAATGCGAGGGATTACCAACGACTGATGAGGGTTAAGATTATATATATATATATATATATATATATATATATATATATATATATATATATATATATATAGATAGATAGATATAGATATATATATATAGATATATATACAGTGTGTATATATATATATATATATATATATATATATATATATATATACAGTACATATATGTATACATACATTATATATATATATATATATATATATATATATATATATATATATATATATATAAAATACCACTGTTAAATACTGGTAAGAGAATAGTGATCCAATCAAAGAAAGCATAACATTCTAAAATAAATCCTCTCAACACAAGGAGGTTGAATCTTTCATATGGCAGGATTTGATTTTATGTATTGAACATTTTGCGAACGATTGGCAGCAGATGATGTTCCTATATGCATTATTGCGAATTTGTTGATATTGATAGAAAGCGGCGCCGAGAAATGAGGACGCAAAATGTTTCCTAAATTTCTCTAACGGGTTGCCCAAGATGACCCAGAGAGGTGTGGCAGAATCCAGCATCTCTTCTGGAACCCGTTCTTGCTAGGGACTAGCAGTATATAAGGACTCGGCCTCTACCCTTTGGGAGTAGCAAGCAAGAAAGCATTTTGCTCTACACTTGCTGTGCATTAGAACTGTGCCGGGATGGGTCGTACATCAAAACTTCTGAGAGCAATCGTTGCTCTGATCTGTTTTGCGACTTCTTCTTCTGGGTGAGTACGCTTTCATACACAAGACTTACCAGTTATGTAACCACAAGTTTCTTATCATCAATTTCATAATATATATATATATATATATATATATATATATATATATATATATATATATTTATATATATATGGTGGTAGGACAATTGAGTACTGGACATTTGCGTCCCGGACAGTTTTGTCCCGGCTAATTGCGTCCCCGGACTTTTTCGTCCCGGCAATATGCGTACCAGTGCTTGTTTTTAGTGACTAATTATATTTGTTAAAAGATACGGAAGTGACTCTCTGTCTATCTCTATGTCTGTATGCATGTATATATGTATGTATGTATGTATGTATGTATGTTATCGCTCGATTACAGAACTACTAATTACTGTAAATAAGATATATGGCATAAAACTAGTGATATACAGAAGTTGACTATCATTTTACTTTTGTATTCACGTAGACCTATTGAAAACAATTCCTGATTTCTCTAGAAGCAGAAGGGACTAATTATGCACGGCAGTTCAACCTCAGTTTTTTTTATATATAATTCGTTTACATAGTGGTGAGCTACTAGGCTTTTTTTTTTTCTTTTTCTTTTTTTGTGTGTAATATATTGGACTTACTTAGCTCTTTCATAAACTTCGTTTATATAGTGGTGAACTACTAAGCTTTTATTTTAATTTTGCTTGTGTAATATATTGTATAATGTCATTAATTTCTATAAAGTTTTTAAAGGTAATAATACGTGCAACTGAAATATTGATGTCTATATATATATATCTCCTTTCGTGTCAAGTATGATTAAAGGTATAATTATTGTCAGAGTATGAAGAATCTAAATTATTTGATGCCATTAAATCATATGCATATTCAGGGAGGATAAAGGTATAAATAAAATTACTGTGTAAAAGTATACAGTAAAGGTAAATATGAAAAGATTTATAGAAAAAGTAAAACACACATACAGGTACGCAAATATCCGGGACGCAATTGTCCTGGGACACAATTGTCCGGGAAACAACTGTCCGGGACCCAAATGTCCAGTACGTAAATGTCCTAGAATCATATATATATATATATATATATATATATATATATATATATATATATATATATATATATATATATATATAGTAGATTCACAAAGGAAACAAATACCTTTTAATATAGAATTCTCTCTTTGGGTCTTTCCGGGTATCTTTAGACCCAAAAGGATATTATCCTTTTATGACTGACTGTTGTTGGTAGGTTGGTAGGGCACCAGCCATCCATTGAGATACTACCGCTAGAGAGTTATTGGCTCCCTTGACTGGCCATATCTCTGGTTATGATTCATTTTTTTTTGCCTACGCATACACCAAGTAGACTGACCTACTATCATTATGTGTATGTATGTATGGGTGTAAGTATATTTATACATATATACATATATCATATTATATATATATATATATATATATATATATATATATATATATATACATATTTATAAAGTAGGAGAGAGAGAGAGAGAGAGAGAGAGAGAGAGAGAGAGAGAGAGAGAGAGAGAGAGAGAGAGAGAGAGAGAGAGAGTTACAGTGGAAACGTGTAATCAGTGATTTCATGCAATCACAACTTTTCAGTGAATACCTGTAATCACTTAGACCCTTCATGAGTACATGTAATCACTAAAAATTCCAGTGATTTCATGAAATCACTGAAAAGTAGAACGGTGATTACATGAAATCAGTGAGCGATGCCAATTACGTTGAAAAAAAATTCTAAACTTAATATTTCATCGTTGTAACATGTAATTTTAGTAATTAGGATGTGGTGATGTTAAATGTCCAATCACCATAATCTATTAAACTAGCAATAGTTTTCTCCAGTTACCATGCGAGCAATCACATCGTTAGGAAACGTGGACGAAGTTAATCGAACTTTGACCTCAGAGCCCAACACAACGGTCCGTGATGCCCGATTAATACCAGCATTTTAGCTGAAGTTTTCCTGGAATTACATAAATTCAGCTTCGTTGTCTCCCGTCCAGCAACAAGCAAATGTTTGATGTCGCCATTGCCACGTTCTAAGGAACACTGGCTTTGTGAGGGGCCTGACTTTCCATGGACAATAACTAGATTTTGCCATATGCATTTTATCTGCAATAATTTCAGCTGTGAATTCACTACAAGTATTGCTCTACAGGGTGGATGGAGCTCTGAAGAAAAGAACAGTAGCTGAAATGCTACTTGGGGTGCTCGTTTAGATGTCAATGCATGGATAACCACAAATTTGGTAAAATGATCTTGATAACGGATTTTGAGCGAAAAGAAAAATCTATATTTGGGTGAGATAGCCATGACGTCCTGATGGAAGGTTCCTTCAATAGCTTCCTAATGGTATATATGACTACAGTAGATATTCCCAGAGAATTAAACTAAAGGTTTCACAGAATTCTAACTTCTGGCGCGAGTACCCATAAGGTTTCCCTTTAGGATATCGTATAATAACAGGGGATGTATGCTTGACACGCCACATAGCTATCTGCACCCCACATAGCGTTTACGCTTCGAGGGGGAAGTGTGGCAAGTATGGGAGGAGCCGTTACAAAACTCTCCTCCTTCATTACTGTTACGGTACTCAGCGATGTCACATCCAACCGCCATGTTGGACTGACGCCGCCAGGGCGCGCTTTTCCTCATTCCTTCGGCGTTTATGCCAGCCTCCATGATACAATAAGATAGGGAAGGGCCTGACAGGCCGGAATAGAGAACCAGGGCGGGTCCATCAGGACGTCATGGCTATCTCACCCAAAAATGGATTTTTCGCTTAGCTCAAAATCCATTTTTTGGGCTCAAGCCATGACGTCCTGAATGAAGTGTACCAGAGAATTTATGTATCGTGGATTTTTTCCCTTTTGTAGTGCCTTCGACTTCTAAACAATATTCCTTTGGTCTGATGACCTTAGAGACCGTGACATCTCCGTTCCATGTCACTACCGATAGGATATACTATGTTATGGCTTCCTGGCCCCCTGGCAGGGAAGTCCTATTTGGACGTAAAGAACACCTTGAAGTTAACCTGATGAAAAAACTTGCCTGTAGACGAAGATCTTGCCGGTCTCGTAGACAGATCAGGAAAGTTAAGTAATAGTATTGGAATAAATTTTACTTTTCTCTAGGTGAGTATGCATCATATAGAAGCAATATTATAACATAGATTATAATAATGATCAAATAATAAGGATAATAAAATTTCTAACAGTATTTTATTGCATATGATAGGGCGAAATGAGACGCATATGGTAACGAAAATTTCTATTTTATTCAATAAAATTTTAGAATTGACATGAAATAAATAAATTTCAATAAAATGTAGTTAACAAACATAGACTAAAGACAACAGAAGACGTGGGTGTGGAATCTGAAAAGAAAGAACTTGCCATTACACACATAAGTTCCAAGAGAACTATAAAGTCTTTTAAGGGTCTTATATACACTTCATGTCCAGAAAACATGTGGTACACGTGTTCCTGTCTATGTTACTTCACCTTTGAAGAAGAACAGTCCATAGTGTCACCAGGTGGCACTTAAAATCACTATGTTTCGCACTAGGGTCAACACAGGCACCCGTTGAGTTAGAGTCCCGAATAACTCACTGTTCTGCGCAGCAGTAAGCAGCAGGCTTCAACACACTACCTGCTGCCACCACATAACGCTTCAATTCATGCACCTGCTTCGCATAGTTTTTGAAAAACACTCTTGAGGATTTCCAGCCTGTGAAAGATCGAAGGCTTTCGAAATCCATTGCTTGGAAGAAGTTTAGGGAAGTGGCGACTTTCCTGGGATCATGACCTGCGGGTGTACTGGCAGGATCCGCTCTGCAAATAAAGTAGGTGATCTTCGCCCTTAGTTGTTTGAGGGACAAATCAGATCCCAATGTTTCTCCTTTAAAAAGCTGTCCTCCACCAAAGTCTGAAGTTCTTCGAAGATAGACCTTTAGACTCTCCACTGGGCATAGAGAGACATCTTCCTTCAGAGGGCAGATTCTCCAGGGACCCCACCTCTTCATGGGAAATTCATTCTTGGCAAGAAACATTGGGTTAGGAAAGAGGGTAAGTTCCCCTGTCTCGGCGAACTGTATCTGGCCCTTTTCTCTAGATAAAGCCACTATTTCACTGACTCGGGCTCCCGAGGAAAAGCAAAAAGGAAAATCACTTTTTAAGTCAAGTCTTTCAGAGGGCAAGACTCATTGGCCAAACTAGAGGCCAAATGGACCACCTTATCAAGAGACCAGGAGATGGGTCACAGTGGAGGTGCAGGACGGAGTCTAGCACATGCCTTTGGCAGCTTGTTAAAGAAGTCATTGGACAGGTCTATCTGGAATGCGTAAAGTAATGGTCTTGTCAAGGCCGATTTGCAAGTGGAAATGGTGTTGGCTGCTAAGCCTTGTCCATGAAGGTGAATGAAGAAGGACAGACAAAAAGTCTATAGAGATTTCTGTAAGATTTTTAGCCTTGACGAAGGACACCCATTTCTTCCAAGATGACTCATCTTGCCTTCTAGTAGACTTTGTTTTGTATTCCTCTAGAAAGTCTAAACATTTCTTCGAGATCCCAAACCTCTTCTTCATGGCTAGGGAGAAAAAATCATGAGATGAAGGTCCCGGGTTTTCCTTGATGAAGCGAAGTCGACTTCTGAACCTGCTGGGTGAGAACTGGGTCTGGCAGAGGGACCAGTTTGGGCTGTAACTCCAGGACTAAGGGGAACCAGTTGCTCAGGGGCCACTTGGGTGCCACTAGGGCTGCTGTTTCCTTGAAGGTTCTCAGCTTGGTGAGGACTTTCAGCAGAAGGTTGGGTGGAGGGAACAGGTAAATCTTGGACCATCTGTTCCAGTCCAGGGACATGGCGTCCACAGCTTCCGCTCTGGGGTCCTCGTATGGGGCCACATAAAGAGGAAGTTGCTTGTTGTCGCTCGTCGCGAAGAGGTCGATCTGCAGTTCCGGGACTTGACGGGAGATGAAGGAGAATGATTCTGTGTCTAGGGACCATTCCGACTCTATTGGGGTTGTCATCGATAGAGCATGCGCCGCCACATTACGGAATCCTTGTAGGTGAACTACTGAGAGGTGCCATCTCTTCTTGTCCGCTAGGCGGAAGATGGGCAATAGCACTTGGTTGAGTTGGGGTGATCTTGAGCCCTGATGGTTGAGACATCTGACCACAACGGCGCTGTCCAGAGTTAGACATATGTGGATCAATGGACGTGGAGACAGTTTCTTCAGAGTAAGAAGAACCGCCATGGCCTCCAAGATGTTGATGTGAAACGTCTTAAATAGGAGAGACCATGTTCCTTGAACTTGTAGCTGATGGGAGTGACCCCCCATCCTTCTAGCAAAGCATCCATGTGGATAATGACAGACAGAGGTGGTGGCTGAAGAGGAACTGATCTTCTCAGGTTCTTTGCCTCCAACCATGGCTTTAGGAGTGAGCGAAGCCTGGTTGGTAGAGGTCTGTTGAGATGTCTTCGAGTGATGGATGGGTTTCTTCTCCAGACTCTCGATGCATCTTTTAGCTTTGCTCGTAGCACTGGGTCTGTCACTGAGGCGAACTGGAGGGAGCCGAGCACCTGTTTCTGTTGTCGTCTTGAAATCTGTTTGGATTTTAGGAGTCTCTTGACAGAACCCGCTATTTCCTTCCTTTTCTTCAGAGGGATGGAAAGACGGTGTGACTGAAGGTTCCAAGGGATTCCCAGCCATTGGAACTTCTGAGCTGGAGACAGTCGAGACTTTTTGGTGTTGATTTTGAAACCTAGATGTTCCACAAATTGGGTCACCTTTCTGGAAGTACGCGAGCATTCTTCTGAGGATGCTGCCCAAACCAGCCAGTCGTTTAGGCAAGCCATCACCTGGATCCCTTGAAGGCGTAGCTGTTGGACGATCGTGTCTGCAAGCTTCGTGAAGATTCTTGGAGCTAGTTGAGTCCAAAGGACATGGCCCTGAAAGCGTACTGCCTTCTTTGAAGCTTGAATCCTAGGTAGGAGGAAGCCTGGTGATTCATTGGAATGTGCCAGTAGGCGTCCGCCAAGTCTATTGAGACCGTGTAGGCCTTGTGAGGAAGTAGGGCTCTTATATGTTGAAGAGTCAGCATCTTGAACTAGTTGTTCACTATGAGCTTGTTGAGAGGGGACAAGTCCAGAATGACTCGGAGTTTGTCGGAGTCCTTCTTGGGAACACAGAATAGTCTTCCCTGGAACCTGGTGGACTTCACCCTCTTGATCACCTTCTTGTTCAAGAGTTCT
The DNA here is from genome assembly GCF_036898095.1 of Palaemon carinicauda. NCBI lineage: Eukaryota > Metazoa > Arthropoda > Malacostraca > Decapoda > Palaemonidae > Palaemon > Palaemon carinicauda. Next base: position 125,153,856 of record NC_090743.1, on the reverse strand, counting down.
AAGACGTATTCTTCCAGGACGGGGGTGGAGTGTTGGAAGAATTGATGGAAGGTTGGAGGTGGTTTTACCCAGCTCCACCCTATTCACTTCTTGATGATGCTGTGAGCCCAAGGATCGAAGGTGCAACGATCCTGAAAATGGCGGAGTCTTCCTCCCACCGGAAGCATTTCAATGCTTCTGGTTTCCCGAGGATTTACCACCTCGGCTGCCTGCTCCCCTTCCTCCTCTCCCTCTATATGGACGTTGAGAGGAGTCTCTGCCGGAGCCTCTACCTTTGGGGCGAAAGGTAGTGGATTGCCTTTCGTAGGCTGGTGTAAAGACTGGTGACTGAGCCACCACTGGCTAAGGGACCAACTGAATGGTCTGTTGTGGCTGAGCCACCAACTGGGGAGTAGCAGGTGCCGGAAACTGGCGTTTAGCCTGACGCTGCTGGGGTCGGGGCTTGTTGGACTTCTTCTTAGGTTGGGCCCCATCATCCTGAGAAGATTTCCTCTTTCGAGTCATGCCCCACTTGTTGAGAAGGTTATGGTTCTCGGTGGCGGCTCTGTCAACGATCTCTTTCACTAGGTCGTTAGGAAAGAGATATTTACCACAAATGTTGGAGGAAATCAGTTTCCGGGGTTCGTGCTTGACAGTGGCATCAGCAAACACGAATTCTCTACAGGCTCTCTGGGTCTTGATGAAGCTGTATAGGTCTTTCGTCAAGGTGGCAAGGTGGATCTTCGCAAGAACCATGTAGAAGCCTGGGACCCGAATGTCCCCGGCCATTGTCTCAAGTTGTACTTGAAGAGACAGAGAGGCAGCCAGCCTCTCTTTTGTGTCTTGCTCCCGACGCAGAAGGTACTCGGTGAGCTTGGGGAGGTTTTCTTTAAACTGACGTCCCACAACGTCAGCCTCCAACTTTCCAACCGCGAAAGTTAACTGGATATCTTTCCAGCTTTTGTCGTCGGGAGGGAGGGCGAGGGAGAGAGGCCTACATTCCTCCAATGTAGGGCAGGGTTTTCCTTCCTCCACCGCCTTCAGCACTGCCAGAAGGGACTTTTCAGCGAAAGGAAATACCATGGTGGGAGGAGCAAGAAAGGATGGATGTTTCTTGCTTAGAGCTGGCACCTTGGAGTTGGTGTAGCCCCTACTTTTGACACAGTCAGCAAGAAGAGCTTGAGCCTTAGCGTGGTCAAATACTATGACCTCCTTAGGCTCGGTCTCCTCCTTGGAGACAGGTTCGGATTTGAAACAGACGTCACAGGCCGGGTAGGCTTCGAAGCTAGGCCAGAACTCCACCTCTTCAAGGGTTTAGGGTTGATGACGATGCGTCCGCTCGTGATGGGCATGTGTTCTGCATGCCACCAAGGGTTTGTCATTGAGCAGGCGGGAAGATCCTTGACACTGATCTTCTTCGGTGTCTGTTTTGACATCCGCATGATCTCCCTCTTAAGGTCCGCATGTCCTTGGCGGAACTTCTCATCCAGGAGTGCCACCAAGGCTTGGAGGGTATCCTGGGTGCCCAGCACTGCAGGTACTGGAGTGGCAGAGGTAGAGGGGATCGGTTCCAAAATGGCAACGGAAGAAACAGAGGAGACGCGGGCGACCTCGCCCTCGGAGTCGGGAGTCTCCACTTGATCTTTCTTTTCTTGACCCTCAGCCATCAGGGTCCTTTCGGTATTGTCCGACACTACTGACATCCTCTCCACTTCGTCGAGATGACAGTCTTGGAGATCGTCCGAAACGTCCGGTTCGACCGTCAGTTGGACGCAGGGGATCTCAGCCTTGGGAATGACGGCATCCGCAGATGCCTTAGGAAAGAGCAACGCTCTCATCTTCTCATTTGGGAGATAAGGCCCCGTGGTGTTCTTTTGGAAACCACGCACCCACATGCGCAGTTTCTCTCGGGCGATGGCCCTGGCCTCCGCTGACGGAGGGTTGTCAAACGCTTTATTGAGCAGGTTCTTGCATACAGTGCAGACCTGCGGGTCCCAATAGCGAAGATTCCCTTGGGAGATCGAACAGGCAGCGTGGGTTCGGCACGCCAGGTGGCCGTAGAAATCGGGGCGACGAACGCTGCAGAAGGCGCTCTCACACCGTAGGTACTCCTCCTGTAAAAGAAAGAGGCAAATGAGTCTGTGGAAGTCAATAACAGTCATCACTCACAGTAATCTTAGATTAGTATAGTTATAAAAAATTTTAATATAAGATTCCTTTTCACGTATAAGCTTAGGATAGGTAAGCTAGAAAGGAGGCAGGAAAGACACATACTTGTGCAACCCGCCCAGTCAATTGCCGTGACCTCACACGATAGCTAATTCTAGGGACTCCTCATGAACCCTGATAGGAGGAAGAAACATCCACATAGGATGAGCAAAGCTTAGACTTCCTATGAGGAATTAGATACAGTGAGAGAGGGGGAACTGAGTTCATTCAGTATAGAAGAAAAGGAGGGAGAAATCTAATCCTCCCTGTTCAGGTTAGGTCCCGGCAAGAGACTGCGCATGGATGCACAGAGTATGCTGGAAAATTTTTCTGCACAACTATACACAATAGTTTTCAGTCTAAGGTATATATTATACCATAGATGTACTGGCTATCGTCTATAGCTGTACAATAATCACTGCCAGCACTGGTCCGGCAGGGAGGAGTGACTGTCCACTGCCTAGATATGATTAGATGATGCCGGCAGCGTGACGGCAGCGCCTGGCGCCGGCAAATCTCCATCAAGGAGGAGACCCTTCAGAGCCCTCAGTCTATGTGGCAGAGACCTCTGAGGGCGACACCTTTATGTGATGGCAGATCATCGGCAAGTCGGCGGCCCCGGCAGCCGGCAAGCGACCAGCGAAGGTATTCCGACACTGACATCAATCAATGAGACAGAGAGGATACCGGGAGACACTGACACCTGTCGCCGGCAGAGTGGACCGGCACTGAGAGAGAGAGTGATAGGATAGGAGGAGAGAGAGGGAAGGGTAGTACTCAGCACTCATACCCCTTCTTCCTCCGGAAATAGTATTCAAATGAAAGGGAGAGGGTGGTAACCTTTCATCCAGCCAAAACAGAGCCGGCAGCCGGCTAGAGTTACAGGTGGCAGCCCAAGGGAGGACCGAAGAACACTCAAGATAGTGAGGTCTTCCGCCGGCAGACCGACCTGTCGTATGCCATCCCATAGTTCGACTATATGCAGGAAGCATAGCAGTTCGGATTAACCAACAAAAGGACCGAGCCAAACCTGCAACCCGCGGTTGAGTTGTAGAACGGTGGACAGAGGTGTGATGGCTAGGCCAACACAAAAGGATAGAGGGGGGAGGGGTGAGGGTCCTGAGAGGGAGTGTAGGAGGAGGCGTAGCTCCCACCGGCACTCCCAAGGCGGGGGATTCTGTTCAGGGCTAGCACTATCTAGGTATAGGAAGAATTCATTCTCCAGCCTAGGGTAGGTTAGCACAGAAAAGGTACAGCACAAGTGTCCTCTCCTAAACTATAAACAGAATCCCCTTGCACTGCCTAACCTAGGCTAGGGGAGATAGTCCCCCAAACTATGAAAGACAAGGATAGGACAAATCGCTAGATCACTGGGAGGAAGGGTCTTAACCCAACCAGGTGTGGACTAGGGGGAAGGGCAGAGCCAACACCCCCCACATCATCACTCACCAGCAGGGACCAGAAGGAGAGTCCATTCTCCTAATGGGAAGATGGAAGCAAACGACTGGTACTCTGAGGTTCTGTCCCAAACTCAAAGCGCATGTACTATGGCAAGGAGTGGGGAAAGAAAAATCCTAGCCTAACCTTACCCGAATGCAATTCAATGTAAGGAGTGCTAGGATATAGCCTAGGCTACCTCAGAGGAAGATTACCTTGGGTAAGGTAACTGGGGAGGTGAGAAAGTATACAAGACCCCTAGCGTTAGGTTAGGGACAAGGGAGTCGGCTACCAAGATCACCGAAACCCCTTGTATACTTCCTAGAAGGCGAAAAAACATATGAGCAATCACTGAATGTTATATGTATAAATGCCTATATCTTCATTTCGTAATTTAACACTAGGAACACTTATTTTATCATGCATGAGAGTAAACAAAAACACCTAGGCTATCGAGCCTAAGGGCTAGGCTAGCAATCTAGCAAACAAATTCAGATACCTACATTCGCCGAAAATGAATACTGTCGGTATAATATAAATAATTCCTAGCAATGAAGACTAAATAACTAATGCTGATAATTAGTTAATAAGACAGGGAAGGTTGTCCTGGCTAACTAAATAAAGCATGCGAAGCGAACAACAGCGTCGGCATTATGACGCCTCCGGGCGAGGCACAGCTACGCCACAAAACAGAGAATTTTAAGATAAAAAGAAATACTTTACAGCTAGAGCTTATTTTTACAATACAAGAATATGGTACTCAACTTTCCAGAAGAAGGCGAGGCAGAAGATTGCGACATTACGTATCACTTAGCGAAAACTGGGAAAAAAGCACCTAGTCATAAACGCTACAGAAGAAGGAATGGGGAAAAGCGCGCCCTGGCGGCTTCAGTCCAACAAGGCGGTCAGATGTGAGCGTCACCGAGTACCGTAACAGTAACGAAGGAGGAGAGTTTTGTAACAGCTTCTCCCATAATTGCCACACTTCCCCCTTGAAGCGTAAACGCTATGTGGGGTGCAGATAGCTATGTGGCGTGTCAAGCATACGTCCCGTTATTATACGATATCCTAAAGGGAAACCTTGTATTACTCGCACCAGAAGTTAGAATTCTGTGAAACCTTTAGTTTAATTCTCTGGGAATATCTACTGTAGTCATATATACCCTTAGGAAGCTACTGAAGGAACCTTCCATCAGGACGTCATGGCTTGAGCCCAGAAAAACCATTATCCATTTGTAAGAGTTCCAGCTCATGGATTATATGTCTATTACATAAAACTATGCGCACAAGCTGAAAATTTGAGTCAAAATAGAATGAACAACACCACCTTAAGCTACTTAGCTACTCAGCAAAATAGAAACACAGGGAAGTCAATAGATTCCGGCGGTTATTACGTTTGGCTATTTAGCTACTCAGTAAATCTGGAGAACAGGGAAGACAATGGACTCAGGTGGTTATTGTCATTGGCAGTTTAGTTACTCAGCAAACTTGGATCAAAAGGTAAACATGTGACTCCGGTGGTTATGTGGTTATTACGTTTGGCTGTTTAGTTATTCACTAAACTTGAAGCACAGGGAAGACAATAGACTCAGGTGGTTATTGTCATTGGCAGTTTAGCTACTCGGTAAACTTGGATCACAGGGAAAACAGTTGACTCTGGTGGTTATAAGGACTGGCTGTTTGGTTAATTAGTAACCTAGGATCACAGGGAAAACAGTTGACTAAGGTGGTTATTACATTGGCTCTTTAACTTCTCAGCAAACTTGGATCACAGGGAAAACAGTTGACTCCGGTGGTTATTACATATGGCTGTTTAGTTACTGAGCAAACATGGATCACAGGGAAAACAGTTGACTCCGGTGGTTATTACGATTGGCTATTTAGTTACTCAGCAAACTTGGAAAACTTGGATCACAGGGAAAACAGTTGACTCCGGTGGTTATCACATTGGCTCTTTAACTACTCAGCAAACTTGGGTCATAGGGAAAACAGTTGACTCAGGTGGTTATTAAAATTGGCTCTTTAGTTACTCAGCAAACTTGGATCACAGGGAAAACAGTTGACTTCGGTGGTTATTACAATTGGCTGTTTAGTTACTCAGCACACTTGGATCACAGGGAAAACAGTTGACTCCGGTGGTTATTACAATTGGCTGTTCAGTTACTCAGCAAACTTGGAAAACTTGGATCACAGGGAAAACAGTTGACCCCAGTGGTTATTACAATTGGCTGTCTATTTACTTAGTAAACTTGGATCACAAGGGAAACAGTTGACTCCGATGGTTATTACAATTGGCTGTTCAGTTACTCAGTAAACTTGGATCACAAGGGAAACATTTGACTCCGGTGGTTATTACAATTGGACGTTCAGTTACTTAGTAAACTTGGATCACAGGGAAAACAATTGACTCCGGTGATTATTACGATGGCTCTTTAGCTACTCAGCAAACATGGATCAGAGGGAAAACAGTTGACTCCAGTGGTTATTACAATTGGCTGTTTAGTCACTCAGCAAACATGAAGTACAAATAGACAATAGACTGGTGGTTATTACTATAGGCTACATGGTTTCTCAGTAAACTCACGGCACATGGTAAATATTACTCAAGTGGTTATTACAATTGGCTATTTAACCCTGATAGGGAAGGTTACTAGAGTTAGTGTTAGTAAGTAATTTATACTAACATTATCCACCTGTAGTACTGTATTAATACCGATCGGGTATTGTAAATCCCCGATGATCAAGGAAAACCATCTTGGTGTTAAGGGATTAATCAACCTCAACAAAATATCATGGTCTCTACAATCGTCTGCGATACTAAACACGGGATATGTTAGAAAACATATATACTACTGTATAATTATATTCAGTAATCTGCTGGCAGTGGGTTAGTACCTGACGGTGCTAACTGAAAGAAAGAGAGAAATATTAAGGAAGGAGAATTTCCTACTATTATGAATGGACATAACAGCGGGAAGTGTAAGAGGACTATATGTCCACTAAAGATCTCCCTACTAGAGTGAAAGTTCCAATGGAAGGGGAAAGAATCTATTAGATTCTGGCTACCACCCATCTACAAACTAGCTTGTCGCCGGCAATAGAGTCGGCGCCTAAGGAATGTAAATGGCAACCCAAGAGAGAGCTGAGGACTTTACAAAGTATGTTAGGTTTCCTGCTGGAAGCCGTTAGATGACGTCTCAGTCCTCCCCCATTCTTATCAACTTCCTGCCAAGGAAGGGAAGTCAGAGGGAAGGTAGTAGTGAGATGAAGGAACTAACTGCCGCCGGCAGAAAACCTGCGGGCAACGCAATCATCCAAGCAAGCTGGGGTGATTGTCAGAATACTGGCGAAAGAATCTTGTTACGAGACACCGTCACGAAAGGACAGAGGGGGGAGGGATTGAGGGTCTTACAATTCATTGTTGTAAGAGGCTAATCGTCCTCATCAAAACAATGAGCTGGGAAGTATGACTTCCTGTGCTGACAACATTGCCGTCGGCAAACCAAGGGCATCCTAAGTATGTCACTATCTGATTCAAAGCTGGAGGCAGGAAGAACATCATTCTACTCAACAGCAATGAAGCGAGACAGTGACGGCCGCCTATGCCGGCGGCACCACTCAAGGAGGTAAGAAGGGTTTAGCCTCTTCCCTCAGAGAGGATAATTATCGTAACTTATCTGGAATATTCCATAGATTCGAGAGAACATAACATCTCATCAGAATCGAGAAGAAACAATAAGGATTGAGGCTAAACAGTGAAAATTACTTTACTAACGTATACATGAGCAAGGATAAATCTGCTCCGGTAGGAGCCCCGGCAAAGGTGATCGGGTACCACCGGGACTCCAGCATGAATACGTTAAGTAAAGTCACATAATAGTTTGAAGGATAAATTTCATGTATGCAATATCACATCTTATACAAATTGCCTAACTAGCTGATATAATAGGGTAAAGCCGGGAAAGTGTCGCCCTACTATCTAAATAATATGCAAGAATATATATAATGGGCAACAGCAGTCATAAAATGGCAATGCTCACCAAAACACACTTAAATTACTGAATTTAACCGTGAAAAGGGAGACCAAAGTTACAATAAGAAAAGGATTAATACTCAACTTCCCAGATAACGAGGATGCTGGTGATTGCATGTTGAAAGTAGTTCCAAAAGCTTGAAAAAACACCGGGCTAAGGGAGAGCACGCGCTCTTAGCAGACTACAAGAATATGACTGGCGTCGCAGCAGTAGTAGTAGGGAAGGGGATCCACCGAGTACCCTTCCTTTTTGCCTCTCTTCCGCCTTACATCGAAGCGTAAAATCTATTCGGGGTGAAGATTGCCATGAGTCATATCTAGAATATGTCCCCTGATATTATACGATATCCCTTATTGGATACTCGTGCCAGGAGTTGGAATCCTGGAAACCTTTGGTTCAAATTCTCAGGGAGTATCACTGTAGCAACTATCCCTTAGAAGGCTACCTATAGGAACCCTTCCATCAGCACGACATAGCCTGAGCCTCAAAAATAATAAGATGAGAAGAGGAAGCAAAGCTTGAGAGAAGAGATGAGAATGCTAAGGTGGATTATGGGAATAATCACATACACACTTTCAAACACTCTCCCATTACCAAATAAGTTTTTGAGTGTAACTCTCTTGGCAACCTCTCTCCCTGCGGTATGACTACTCCCCCCCACCCGAAGGACGGGGCGATATACCGAAAAGTCTTAAGTTTGGTAACCCCACTCAGTGTGAGAGGAAAGAAATATATATTTAGCCAGATACTTGCTTTCTATTATATAGGGGAGATTGGTAAGCTGTAATGCTTTATTCCTAACACTAACGAGTTTTCGTGACAATGAACATAAAATTCAAATTATGATGACATAATGAACATCCTAGTAGTAGGTAGAAGGATTATGGCTAGAATGATTCTGGGATTCCCCATGTGTGTCACGCTTATCACACAAATTCCAAGGCCAATACAAGTTGGCACTGACTTTGCAAATATTGTAAATCTTATCACAATGCTCTTTTTTATAATCTTCAATCTGTTTTCTGACAATAGGAGTTACCTTCTATTACACACAACCAAATGTTACTTCAATCGACAAGATCACTTACAAATAAGTCTTAGAATAAGTTTCAATAGAAAATATAACATGTGACTGGTTTCATTTTCAGTATGACGGAACATGATCGAGTAAAAAATAAGCTGTATAAGAACTAAGTTTTTTTTCGTTGGCTCCATTAAAGGGAAACAAATTTAGTTGGGCAAGTCTCTCTCTCTCTCTCTCTCTCTCTCTCTCTCTCTCTCTCTCACACACACACACACTTACTTCTATCGATTCAATCTTGCCCTGTCACGCCAACTGCCCTATTATTGAATACATAAATCTCCATTTCTGCTCCTCTAATTAATTCATTTCTGATCTTATCCTAACTCGTTACACCCAGTGAAAACGCAAACATTTTCATTTCTGCAACGTCCACCTCAGCTTCTTAGTTAAAGGTACGGTCTTCAAAACATACAGCATAGTTAGTCTTGTCACCACTTGAAAGGCCTTTCCTTTCAGACTTACAGTATATCTTTCTGTCGCACAGCACACCTGATACCCTTCTCCAGTCATTCTTTCTTCTTTTTTTCCCACCGTTATCCCCACATAAGGGATGGGTTGTGTGATGCTCCCTCTTCAATGCCTTCTATTAAAGGCATTCTCTTCCACCCAATCTCTTCTCTCCATATTATCCTTCACCTTATCTCTCCATCTAATTCTCTGCCTCCCTCTTGATCTTCTCCCCTTAACAGGATTCTCAAAAGTCCTCCTCATTCCATCCCCCACCATTCATCCTCAACACAAGCCCCAACTATCTCACTTGTGACACTCTTATCAACCCACCAATCTTCACTAAACCTGTCATTCTTCTTACTTCCTCATTTTCCAATCCTTCAAGCTGTGATATTACCATTATTAACCAATGCTTTCACAAGCTTTGCTTCCTCTTTTTGTCTTGGCGCCCACGTTCCTGATCTATATATCAGCACTGGTCTTATTACTGTGCTATAGATCTTGACTTTTAGCTTTATTACCATTTCCTTATCACATACCACTCCCACTAACTCCCTCCATTTACCTATGCTGCCTTTATCCTATTCTTAAGTTCAGCCTCAATCCTCCTTCCTAACTTATAGTAGACATTAAGTATCTGAATTATTCCACTTTTTTTTCATAGTCCCTACCTTTTCCAGCCATTCCACCCAGCTTCAATTCTATTCCTTACCTCCCCATCATACCCACCATAGCTTTGAATAGTATATTGTAAATATTTAAATTCCTGTACCTTTTTCAGTTATATACTTTTAAATCTTACTGCATTCCTGCCATCCCCTCTGCTTACACATTTTACTTAGGCTGATTTCATACCCTTCTTCTCTGGTCCAGACTTCAAAATTCCCAGATTTGTTTCAACCTCATTACTCTCTCTACAGATGACTATGTTGTCCACAAATGAAACAAACCATAGAGACTCCCTCCTAATGCCATCGAACAATCTTCCATCATGACTGCCAACAGTTAGGGCTTAAGGCCAAACCCTGGTGTAATCCCACCTTAACAATAGACCATTCTTTTGTGCCTAAAACACACTTCACTGCTGTTTGACTATTCTCATACATATCCAGCACTGACCTCACATACTTCTCATCCACTCCAGAAGTCCTCTCACAATGCCAAATTTCATCGCCTGGGACCCTATCATAAGTTTTCTCTAGGTTCACAAATACACAGCCATTTGCTATGTTCAATTTACATTCGCAAAGGAAAATGTGGCATCTAAAGTGCTCCTACCTGGCATAAAACCATAATGTTGTCCACTGATTTGTTACTTTTACCCTAATTCTAGCTTCTACTGCCCTTTTCAAGATTTACAGATTGACTTTAGAGCTTCATTCCACAGTAGTTTGTCCAGTTCTTGTAGTTAGGCACCAGGATACTCATCCACAGGAATTTTCTCTCCCCCAAAATTCTGCTAATCAGGCTTGTTAGGAACCTTGCTGCTACATCTCTCAAGCACCTCCACAGGGATATAGTCTGGATCCATCCTCTTTCCCTTTTTCATCGTCTTTAAAGCATTCCTTACCTACATCTTGTTTATGCCCCATACTTCCATATATGTCTGCAGAGCTTCAACCAGTCTGTCCTCTCGTGCATTCATAAGCTCTGCTTTCATTATTATATCCATCTATTTATACCCCTCCTATCCTCAGAACATTGACAATTTTCATTTCTTATAACCCCTACATGCTTATATCTTTCCCTACTTGACCTGTGGTTGGCCAATCCGTAAGCCTTGTATGCAGCCTTCCATAAAACTTGAATGCTTCAGCTCTTGCTTTCCCACTGCCCTCTTAACTCTTTGTTGTTTCGCCTCCAATCCACACCTCTCAGTATCTCTTTGCTTAAACCATTAATGCATTGCTATCTGTTTTTCTCTTTATACATTCTCGGACATCTTCATTCCACCTACTGCCCTTCTTTGAAATCCCTAATGAAATTCCAAACCCCTGATTCTATTCTCTAATTGTTATTGCTGTCATTCCCCCAGTCATCTCACAGCCTGCGTTACACCCTCTCTGAAGTTTGTTTTGCATTCTAAATCTATTAACTTCCGCCATCTGGTCCTTGGTTCTGTTCTTGCAGTCTTCCTTTTTCTTAAAGATAGGCCATCACACATGCCTAAAAGAAATTCTAAAACATGTGAACAGAAAAATGAAACAAACTTGACAATCCTGATTATTTCTGCATCAAGATTGCATTTGGTTAAATAAACAGGAACAAAATTAAACAAACCAGGTTTTAGGGTTTTGCATCAGGAAAATAACCTTTTTTTAAACCATATTTCATAATCGATCTTTGGGTTTAGCGTTACGACATATCACATTTAAATATCTTGAACTAACATCTATGTGCTAAAGTTACTGTACGCCTAAATGTGCTGACGGTTTTATTATATTACTTTATTTATAAAAATTTTAGGCTTAAGATTACCAATTGCCAATTAATATCTTTCAGTCATTTGTACGGTCATGTTTCTGTAAAGAACTGAACTAATTGAAATAAATTGTCAACATGTCTCACGTTACGTAAGGTAATAATCCTCACTGGCAATAGAACACAGAAGATGTAAGACAACGCTAATTTGTGCAAGCACGGACTCTTGCTCCAATATCTATCAATATTCAGTTTGAAATAGAGTTCTGTTTATTGCCTTCGACAAGACTTTGTTTTATTAACAAGATCAGCGGAATATTGTTCTTCTTGAGAAAATGCCCTCCAATGCTTAGGTTTGGCAAAATAAATCTGGATCTTGGGGGAGGGAAGGTTGGACTACTTTATATTTTTCAGAATGGAAGCAGATTGAATTGCCTAGTCTAACTTTTATGAATAAATCATAAATATTATTATCCTTATCTATTTTAATAATAATTAGGGAAATTTATTAATAGATTTAAGTCCAAGAAGACATGAATTTACCACTAACTCTTTAGGGGACAATTTGAAATAAAATTCCAACTGACATAATTAAGTAAGACCCCTATGTCTATTTGAACATCATTTAAATAATCCAACTTTTTATCAAGCTTTGGAGACTGTTTTGCATCACATAATTTAGTTGCATAGTTTAATTTTTGGATGTTTCGATTAATTTCCAACCATAAATCTGTCTTGATTCCACCAGGAGCTACGTGATAACAGTCCCAAAGCAGTGGTTTCCTGGCGGGGATTTGCAGGTGTGTGTCCAGGTGAAAAATCCCCAAGCACCACAAGGGAAAATAAGCGTTAGTATCCAGCATGTTAGTGAAGAAGGAATATTCAACAATGACGAAGGTATAAGAAGACAACTGCTCGTTGAAGAATCTGTGCAGGTTCCAGAAGGTAAGGTCATGTGTTGGTTGTGGTAATGTGAGGTCATTTGTTGGAGCCTGTTTACTATGTAAAGTTATTTTTTAGTATTTTGGTTACTGTGTACAGTCATTCGTTAGGTTGGGATTCATGCCTTTGAAGCTGATCAAGCTAATCCAGTTCTTGATTCAGTTATCAAAGTTTGTCTGGCCACAGAGCTTCATTAAAAAAATTGAGCATAAACTATTTACCAAATAAAATAAAAAAGAAATTAAAAATAAAGTTACAAATATATATTTCAGGTGACCAACACCTCTGCAGCAACATTTCTCTGCCACAAGCATCAGAAGACCGAATATCGTTTCTAAACTATGATATCATATCCATCACTGGAATATTGGATGACACTGCTGTCAACCACACCCATGGTATCGAACGTCAGAATAACTTCAAAAAGACAATTGTACAAACGGACAAATATCTGTACAAACCAGGCCAGAACGTCCAATTCAGGGTGCTGTCACATTCTGGTCCTCTCATGGAGATTTCTACTGAAAATGTGAGTTTATCCCAATTCCAACCAGTTCATCTTAATTACAAAACTTTGCCATCATATTCAGGCCATCAGAACTTATAATGGGGTGCATGTGTTTACTTTGTGGAATTCACGTACCTCTTGGGTCGAAGACAACTTCTTTTACTATCCATCTTGTTTCCTCCTCTCATTCCAACCCATTAGCCTATACAGTACTCAAATAGTATACTGTCCATTAAACTTTCCTTTTTCCTTATGAACGTAGTAGTTTGTGCTAATGTGGTGATCCTCCTAAACCAGTAAGATCATCAAGCCTTATTCCCTCACTTTTACAACGTTACACCCAAAGATATAAGGGTGAAAATTGGAGCGAGAATAAATTTTTATATCCCACCTTTAACATAAAATGGGCTGTGAGCCGTACATCCTTCAGAACTGCATTGTACATTTTTCCATACACAAAACCATAAACATATAGTGTCTCAGTAACACCAATTAAAAATAATCAATGTTTAGATTTGTAATTTTATGTTGCAGTACCAAGAGATCTACATAACCACACCATCTAATAACCGAATTGCCCAATGGTTAGATGTTGACAACTCCAAAGGCCTTGTCCACTTGTCATTCCAACTCGCTGACGAACCAGAGGAGGTAAGGTGCACTTTTCTATATAATGTTTACTATGGGTTTTTTATTACTAATTTAATATGGCTGTTAACACAAATCCAGTCGGTTCCCTTCAAAGTTTGGTTCCATAAACCTTAATTTGGGAGCACATTTCATAGTTCCTTAACTTTAAACCCATAAACTGATCAAAGATATTACTCCAATATATAGGGGGTCTACAGCATCAGATTAAACAATGGAAGAGGTGTGGAAACTGCTACAACCTTTGAAGTGAAAGAATATGTCCTACCCAGGTTTGAGGTGACTGTGAAACCACCTAAATATGTTTTTGTAACTGCTACCAACGTAACATTTTCTGCCTGTGCAAAGTAAGTTACTTGAAATATTAGTTAATTTGTTTACTCTTGTTACATTAATCGGTAGAATTATAAACATAGATTCAATAAAAGACGAAAGTTAAATACATAATTTTTAATGGAATATAGAGTATGATTCATCAAAATTTAATGGGTACATGTTATTCTTTTTTTTTTTCAGTAGAGTATAGTTTATAATAAGTTTTCATTCATTTGTGTCCACCAGGTATACTTTTGGAGAACCAGTTAAAGGGAACATTTCATGGGAAGTCAGCAACCTGCAAAACTCTGGATGTCGATCAGTCACCATTAAGAATGACACTGTAAGGAACATCAAATACCTATACTGTACTTGTTCTGTGACTTATGGCAGTATACATTTACTAACGTCGACGACAAATATTTCAAGTTTATTGAGAGTGTGGAACTCTTAATTGCTACATGTTCTAAAAGGAACTGACAAACCTAGTGCATATGAAGTATTCTTAAAACTACTAATTCATTTACAATATATGAATTAATCCACAATACTTATCTGGCCTAATTCTCAACATTATTCTGAAAGAAACTTAAATACTGTACCACTATTCTACATTAAATGTTTTTTTACTAGTCACTGAAACTAGGCTTTATTTTCCAGATTTCTGGTTGCAGTGAAGTCACCGTACAGTCTACAGACATCAGACTTGTAGATTGTAATGTTTATAACATCAGGGCTAAGGTTACAGTGACAGAAGAGGGTACTGGGGAAAGTGAGACAGGCATGGAATCTGTTAATGTGGAAAGAAGAGCAGTGATCTTTGAAAGTCTCTTCCATGATGACTTCAAGAAACCTAACTTGCCCTACACATTGAAGGTACAATTAATTGATTTTGCAATGAGCTTGCCAAGTAATGTTTACATGCAGAAAAAGGTTACATGAATATGAATATACTCTGTATCCTGGTCATTTGCTAACAGTCACTAATTTATTCAAGACTACTCTATAGATCAGACTTTTCTGAAGTGACTTGGATTATTCTCTCACAAATGATACTTTGACTTAGTTTTCTACAATATTAGGAGACAAATAATTAATTCTAACCTATGATTTTGCTCATCACCAGGTTTTTGTTAAATCACATGATGGATCCCCTGCTAGTGGAGAACCTCTCGAGATATGCCATGGAGGCTCTTGCAATAACCTCACGACCCCATCAGATGGCATAGTTAAAGTTTACTTAACTAATTCTCAAAGCAGGAAAGTTGTAGTGAGTACTGTACCGAGTAGTTTGCTTCCATCTCCTTACTTGAACACTGTACAATATATACAAATCTGAAGAAAAAACTCTAAACTTAAGACCAAAATTATCTTATTTTCCTAAATCAGATGAAACGTGTGGTAACCAGAGCTCTTTTGAATGAAGACAGTTTTGACCAAACTATAAAGAGGTTTTATTCTCCATCCAACTCTTCTCTTCTCATCCACGCTCCAGAAGAGACTATAAATTGCACCAGTGGTGAAGAAAACAGCCACACTTTAAAAGTCTTGTATGCTGCTGTTCAACAGAAGTCCGCAATTTTGAATGTTCAGGTAAACTAACCAAAAAATATTGAATTTTATAACCATCAAATTGTACTTTCCTCAATAAATTCATATGAGCCGTAAAAGTAAATTTTTCAACTATAAAGAATTAACCTCAACCAAGAGAATGAAGGTTGGTTAATGACACTTTACTAATTGCACTGTTGAAATAATTCACTTCTTTTCCTTGATCACAGGTTATGTCAAGAGGAAAGATCCAACTCTTCAAGTCAGAGGAGTATGAACTACCTTCCTCTGAATTACCTTTTGAAGAAGAAAATTTCATTGATCCTCTCTCTCCTGAGCCAGCAGATGTTGTCACTGGCCTTCTTAATATTCCACTCACTTTGCCTCCGACTGCATCACCAAAGATAAAGGTGAGAAAACGGGAGGGTCAACTTCTGGTTGTTTACAACGACAATTGATACCATAATAATTGTACACTTCATTTCCCTACTCATAGAAATAAATTTTTAAACCTTGTTTTCAAATAGCGATTTTAGATGTGATCAGCATGTTTTGAACTTTTAAAAATATCTAATACTATTACAGGTGCTGGTATGGTATATAAAAGATGATGGAGAAGTTGTCTCTGATGTGAAGGAAATGACAGTACAAAAGTGTCTACCTATCAAAGTGGACTTTGCCTGGTCCACCAACAGAACCCAACCAGGAGATACTGCTTCTCTGAAACTAACATCTGCTCCCAATTCTATTTGCAGCTATGGTTAGTGTCAATTACCAAGTTACCTCTAATATACAGTATTTTCCAAATTTTGTTTATATTACTTTGAGAACCAACGTCCTACTTCTTTTAGTTCAATATTCACATTCGACTTCATATCCATAGTTCTTTGATTAGACATACTAATTCAGATAAATCCTCCATAACTTCGATGCGATATATAAACCTCGTAATCATTTAATATAGGAATTCGCTTCAGCTCAGCTGAAATAGCCGCAGAGTTAGAAAACCAGGCCGTTGTGCTGATTGGTTGGCTGGCGGTATGGGGCGGAGCTTAGCTCTGCCCCCCCCCCCCCACCAGCCCGTTTTCCCCATTCACTCGCTTCGGCTCAATGTGGATGGTTCTGCTACTCTCCACTCTCTACGCTACAGCCCTTTGCCTTCTCTTGTGCTTGTGTACCCTTTAAAATGCGATGTTGTGCAGGCCCTGGCGGGCGTTGCAGTGAGTGGCGTTCGTCACCTTCTGTAGACCCGAACACGCTCTGCTCGACATGCAGGGGAAAATCTTGCTCTCAAGGTTCTCCTTGCCGTAATGTGAATCCTGGCCGGCATTTTGGGAAGCCCGGATTCAGAGCCTGTCAGGGTTTTCTCAGGTTTTTCCCGGGGAGCGGTTGACCTTAGCACTCCCGCTATTTTAGCAACCCCGAGAGACACCCGACAGATTGCTGATACCGATGACGACACGTTACCTGGTAAGAAGGGGGAATTTTGGGTGTCTCTCGGATTATCAGGTAAGCTTGACTTAAAATTTGTTAAGATGCCGTTAAAATAGGGTAGACGAGCTTCAACGTCATTTGAAAGATACGATTGTTGATGAACATATGAATGTTATTGAGTTTATAACAGGGTTGCCAGGTTGGCCTTTTTCAGCTAAAGACATAAAATTTGGCCTTTTTTTATTTGAAATCGGTTAGCCTTCAGCAATATCATAAAAGGTTGGCCTTAAAGGCTATAGTTAATCAAATTTGGCCTTTTCTCTCTCAGGAAACCTGGCAACCCTGGGTTGTAACTTTATCGACTCCCATGCTCACTGATGCCCCTGTTGTTGTTGACTATGTACTTGATAAGGCATTCGTTCCTGGCAAAATGCAAACTTTTTCCAAGGGTGAAATAATTGCAGGACTCCCTGTTAAAACAAGGGAGAATATGATTTGAATTACTGGGATTTCTTTAACGACTGATGGCAAACCCTTTACAGCCTCAACCGCAAGTCAGTTAAAATCAAAATCTGCCAAATCTCTTGCTGATAAGGAGTTAAAATTAAAATCTGCCAAACTCCTGCTGATAAAATATATTTTTCAGGTTCACCATATTCACCGACAATGGCTCTTCCTACAGACATGGATCAGGTTGTTCATCCTCGTCCAGTGTCATCTGCTGTTGCCTTGACCAACGTTCCAGCACCTCGGAGGGGGCATGAGAAGAGGAAGCCTGGGCAGTATTCCTTTTCTAGTTCCTCCTCCTCCTTCATCTTCATCTTCTGACTCTGATTTTTCTCCCCCAGGGTAAAGAGGAAGGGGAAGAAAAGGAAAGCGAAGAGGGCCAGGAAGGCCAGTCGCAGTCGAAGGGACATGGCACACCAAGACACCTCTTCTCCTCTGGAGAATGAGGACGATGTGCGAGATTCCCATATTCCCCGCATTAGTGGGATTGTTCACGGTGAATCTCGCGCAAGGCTTCCATGCATGACAACCGCGCTCGAGGATATAGGTATCGTCTCCCAGAGCATGGTGATCCGGTCCTCGGGCCTACGATCTACTGCTCAGACTGAAATTGAACCGCTCTTGAGCGGGAAAAGGAGAGTCCTGGCTTCGTCACGAGAAATCTCAGCTGTGGTCTCTCGTGAAGAATACGCGGTACACACGACTACCTCCACGGGGGTAGCCACGCTGACCGACTCAGCGACTCATGTGTAGCATGAGCAGGGAGCAGGCCCAGACTGTCGCGCAGTCGACCCGTGTGACTCGGGCCTGGCATGGAGCCACCTCGCGGCTCAGCCCGCGGCATGGGGGCCGGTCGTGCACGACCAGGCTAGCTCTTGCGCATACCAGCCGTGTGAGATGCAGCCAACCCCCAGGCTTTCTGGCCATGTAACAGGCGACGCCACGCACACCACTCGCGCGACTAACCTGTCTACACATCCTGGTGTGAGCGCTGCAGTTCCCACCAACCCTGCTCGCGCTCGAGCCACTTCAGGAGCTTTGTGGGGCTCGCAGCCACCAGTCCCGCACTCAGTCGCAGTGGGAACCTCGATGCATTCCGTCGGGGATGAATCTTGCCAGGGTCCTTCCTTGATTCCTGAATACACGCCTGGTTTGGTCCTAGGACCAGAGCAAGGGTATTCATGGGGAATGTCATCACCCGTGCAGCATGTCACTTCCCCTACACCTATGGAAGTAGCGGGACCAAGGGATCAGCCACTTCCACGGCCTTCACTGGCCATGGTGACGGAAGATCCCGAGGTGGAGTCGCAGTTCCTAGAGGTCATTAACCCCATGCATGAGATTAATGGCATCAGGGCTCCTCCTGAAGTAGTGTCTGAGATAAGTGTACAGCCTTGGAGATTGTATGGGGAGCTCCCGAAGGCAGTTCACAGCCCCTCACACTACCCTGGTTGAAACAGGCTGCTTAAGCATTGGACCGAGTGAGTGACCAAATCGTAGGGCTTGGTGACTCGCTTCGGAACCAAGGCTCGAACAAGCTTCTCCCTCAACCACTCCAGCAACAGAAGAGGTACTATGTCACAGAGTCTTCTGTGTCTTGTCCTCTCCCTCTCGACCCTGCGGTCTGAGTGCTTGCTTGAGGGTTCCTCGGTCGAGAGCTTGAAATCCCAGAGAGTGGCCTTCTCAACATCTGAGATTTCAACTATGGAGTCCATCTCTGTAGCTGCTCTCAAGGCTGCTTCATGGCTCAACCACTGGTGTGGTACGGCCACAGTGGTCGCGCGGGACACTGTTCGCGTGGGACACCAAGCTCGCTACCCCCAAACACATGGAGCAGTACAGGAACCTGGCTTTGTCTGGTGGGAAAGCTGTTGCTTTTCTCTTGGACCAGCTTGCTACCAAGTATGCCAATCTGATCCTCAAAAAAACGCGAGGCAGTAGCAGCTCGTTTGGCGAGACAGATTGGTTCAGGAGAGGCCCTGGCACTCAGGAACGATCCTATTAGAGCTGCAACTTCAATCTTACCACAAGAGAAAGTTCGGGCCGCACGGGATAAATGGCGCCTCGACCAGAAGGACTCCATTATCCACCAGGTGCAGGCTGTTAGTTTCAAGGGACCTGGTCACGCGGAACAGACTGCAGCCAGGCCAAGTCAGGCCAAGCCCACGGGAAGTAGCAAGGGTACCACTGATTGTGCTCCTGCTGCTCCTGTGCAGCCGAGACCTGCTCCTGTTCAGAAGGGTTCTGCCCACAAACAGACATTTCAGCCTCCCTTGAGAGCTCCTCCACGTCGGGGAAAGAACAGGGGCAAGCAAGGGAAAGGGAAACACTGAGATTGGCTTTCCCCTTCCCATGCTGCTGAGGGTAGGGGGATGCCTATAGCGCCATTGGGCGATGTGGCAGCACCTCGGGGCCGAGGAATGGCTAGTGTTGACCCTTCACGAAGGGTACAAGCTCCCATTCGTGCTTCATCGCCGCCCCCCCCCCCCATCCTCCACTCCAATAGCGTTCCACACATACGCTCCAACATCCCTGAAGGCTCTGGCCTTGGAAGCGGAGATCCAGGAAATGTTGGAGAAGGAAGCGCTAGAAGTCGTACACGATCAGTCACCAAGAGGTTGGAGACTGATCATCAACCTTTCGCCATTGAACAAGTTTGTTCAGCAAACTGCTTTCAAAATGCTAACAGTTCACACTGTGATGTTAGCCATCAGGTAGTTCGACTGTATGCTTTCGATAGACTTGAAGGATGCGTACTTTCATGTACTAGTTCATCGGCCGTCTAGAAAGTACCCCCGATTCACCTTCCAGGGCATGGTGTACCAGTTCAAAGTCCTGTGCTTCGGAATGTGCACAACTCCCCAAGTGTTTATGTGAGTGTTCACGATGGTAGAAGCTTGGGCCCGCTCGAGGGGCATCCGCATTCTGATTTACCTCGACGACTGGCTGATTCTCGTTCCCTCGCAGGAGCAGTTGATTCAGGATCAAGACTTGCTTCTGGCAGTCTGTCGCGATCTGGGGATAGTGGAGAACTGCGAGAAGTCGAATCTCATTCCCAAGCAGAAGGTGAAGTATCTGGGAATGCTGATCGACTCACCACTCCAGCCCTCCAGTGGCAAGCTCTTCTAGGTCACCTCTCCTCGCTGGAGAAGCTCGTTCCTTTCGGGCGGATCCATCTCCGCTCCCTCTCCTCTGGTCCTCATGGAATGCGAGGTAAGGGAGGATCTCCTTTGGTGACTAAACGAGGAGAACCTCATGAGAGTGTTTTCTCATAAACCTTCCTCCACCTCAGTTCCGTCTGTTCACAGACGCGTCCACGGAAGGTTGGGGTGCACACCTGGATGACTTGGTAGTGTCAGGTGTGTGGTCGGAAGAAAAGAAACGCCTGAACATCAATGTGCTAGAAATGATGGCAGTCTCGAGAGCACTCTTTCATTTCCAGGCCCATTTGAGAGAGCACTCTGTAGTGCTGATGTGCGAAAACATGTCCGTGGTCTCGCACGTCAACAAGCAAGGGGCACGCTCTCACGTCCCCTGCAGCAGTTGACGAGGCAGGTGGTTTTGTAGGCAGAGAGTCAACATGTAACCTTATCAGCCAGGTACATTCCAGGCAAGAGAAGTGTTCGGGCAGACACCCTAAATCGCAGAAACCAGGTAACAGGGGCAGAATGGTATCTTCACCCTTAGGTTGCAAGTCGAGTACTCGACCTCTGGGGAGAACCATGCATCGACCTTTCGCAACACGGCACAACGCCAAACTTGCTGTGTTTTGCTCTCCAGTACCAAACCTCGCAGCTGTGTTCGAGGATGCACTGCAACATCCCTGGGGTCTACTGGATTGCTACACGTTTCCCCCCCCCTTTTTTTTGCTTGCTTCACGGAGTCCTGTACCAGGTCCTAGTAGCTCGAGGTCTGAGGATGACTCTCATTGCTCCACTATGGCCAGACATGGAGTGGTTTCCCAATCTGTTGTTGCTCCTGGTCGAGGCACCGAGAGAGCTACCACACTGGCCCAATCTCCTTCGGCAACCCTTGTCGAACGGTACCACCAATTGGTGCAGTCGCTCAGACTTCACGCGTGGAGAGTATCCAGCTTCTCCTCAGAACGCGAGGCTTTTCGCGACTCTCTATGAGAGAGATGTCAGGGTTACCTTAGAAGATCCTCCTTCCCAGTCTACTAGGGCAAGTGGTTGATCTTCTGTGAATGGTGTAGTGGAAGGGGTATCTCTCCAGTCGGAGCCTCTCTGACTCAGATTGCAGACTTCCTAGTCTTTCTTCGCAGAGATAAGCTTCTTTCGGTTTCTTCCATTAAAGGGTACAAGTCTGCCCTTACAACGGTGTTCCGTCTGAGGGACATAGATATCTCCAACGCCCTGGGGATTTCTAGGCTCATTAAGAGCTTCGAACAGTCGTGTCCCCCGAGGGAACTTCGAGTTCCCCTGTGGGATGTCACCTTAGTTCTCGAGTCTTTTACTCGTGTTCCGTATGAACCCTTGAGCCATGCCTCAAACAGGCAATTGACCAATAAGACTGTTTTTTCTGCTGGCCTCAGCATCGGCAAAGAGAGTCGGGGAGTTACACAGCCTTCTTGTAATGTCACTCACGCAGAGGGTTGGAAGGAGATCTCCTTGAGTTTTGTGCCAGAGTTTTTGGCAAAGACTCAGAACCCAACGATCCACGATCCCAGGTTCGAGGCCTTCCCTATTCCTTCCTTACCGGATGTGGCAGTTCAGGTAAGAGGCTTCTCTGTCTCGTCAGGTGTCTCCGGTGCTATCATAAGCGAACTCGGCATCTCAGACCTGAATGTCGACGACTTCGTTAGCACAGGCAGAACCAAGAGGGAGGTGTCGAGGAACACAGCATCCTTCTGGATCCGTGAGACCATCCGCAAGGCGTATGAGACATCCTCAAGAGTCCAAGCACCAGCGAGGGTTAAAGCTCACGAGATCAGGGGCATTGCCCCCATACTCACTTTCAAGAGAAATCTTGCAGTGGGCTAAACTCCGCCCCATACCGCCAGCCAACCAATCAGCACAACTGCCTGGTTTTTTTCTCTTCGGCTGTTTCAGCTGAGCTGAAGCGAATTCCTACATAAATTGATTACAGGTTTGTATCGCTAGGAAAAATACAATTTAGGAAAAATTTTCATATTTAGCTCTTTATCAAACTGTTTTTCCCATGTATATTAAGCTTTCTATTATAGTTTCACCTTAGATATCACAATCTATAGAACTTCAAAAGTTACTGCATTGTTCAATACTTTTTACAAGCCCAAGAGTTTGGACAGTCTAGCTAAAGGAACTAAGTATACAAATGGAATAAACAAATACATCCCCCTTTAAATACAGTACAGTATTGTATTCACTGAAAAGCTCACAATAAACTGCAGCTGGGTTAAACATATAAATGTGGGTTAAAAAAATCTGACGAGATTTATTCCTGAAAATAAAGACATTGACTTTTTTCATCAACTACAGGGGTTGTGGATAAGAGTGTAGAGTTATTGTCACCAAGGAAAAATACTTTAACTGTTGAGAGTTTGTTTTTGGATGACTACCGTTACAACCTTCAACCTTGGAGATATCGACAGGTTAATGACTACAATTACTGCAGGGGTTTGCTGCAAGATGATCTTGGAGGTAAGATTAGTCTTTATTTTTCAAGGTCTGCATTTAACTTTTGATATGGTTACAGTTTATAAAGAATGCTAGCGTACTTGAATCATACCACATTAAATTTTGACAATAAAAATAATTTAATGCTCCGATATTTTGCATCCTTATCTTACAAAAGATAAATTAATTTTTCAATCCCTTTTAGTTGCTATTATAGTACTTTTTCTATTTTAGATAAATGGAGACATTTCTACTACACAGATTACTTTGATGCTCTTCATACGTTTGACGTAAGTAAGAAGCTTTGGTAAAATTTCTGTGGAATTCTTCAAAATATGTAAATTAAACAATTGACATATCATAACCAGTAAATAACAAATAATAATTCTTGACTTCTACAGCAATCAAGCCTTTACATTTTTACGGATCTTCAAGTGGAAACCAGACCCTGCATTAGAGAAAGTAAGAATCCTTTACCGTTTCAAACCTCCTTTTCTAATGTTATCTGCTCTAAGATTCAACTTTTAACACACCTAACACAAGTGCACTGCAAGAGGTAAATATATCACTATGTCTCTGCCATTGAAAATACTGTAGTTTAGATTTAAAAAGCAGTTTCTTTTCGCAACTCGGAAAATTGTAGAATGAGCTTTCTCGTGGATGACAATTTATTCGATTGTGAATAATTATGGTTTTACTAATAATGGCAGCAGAACTAATAATAGCATATGGTAGTACCGGTTTATGAAAATTTCATGGTAGTAACGTTTTATGAAAATTTCATCTGGAAGAAGTTTATTATTGCAAGAGAAAGGTGTATAGAGATAACAGTATAGCCGTTTAGTGGTATATATCCTCTGGCTTCCACAATATACAGTACTTAAAAAATTAATTTCATCTGAAGACTAAGTGTTACCCGGTATTTCAGGAAGATAAACCATTCTGGCCTCCTAGCATGGTTTCTCGAAGTTTGGATGGCTCAGCCCGTCAGGGACTACTGTGACTTCGGTAATGAGGGCACAAATCCTGTATGAGATATTAACCACATGCAAGAAAGAATTTTCCAATTCCTCTAACAACATACAAATTCTAATCATATCACCAGGAAACAAAATAATTAGCTATTCTATATTAAGTTTTAGAGACTTCCTATTTATAATGGTGGTGTAGGTTGGAATGGAGAAGAAGCAATTTTCAGATTATGTCTGGGATAAAAGGGTTGACCAGACACTCACTTTGCCTTTGTTTCCCACACATGTGCAACTAGATGCATTCTCTAAAGACAGCCATTAACCTCCAGGTATACCTGTACAGGTCTCTGTGTAGGCATACTTGAACTTTCGTGATAATAGTCTGCAGTTTTTTCTGGCTATGCAGGTGAACTGTGCATACACTTAATCTCGTTCAATATGACCAGCGGACCTGTGCAGGAAGACCACTGCAGGAATACCAAAAAGATAATGGCTGACTTTGTTTTTCTAAATGCATACTTAATTAAGGTCTTATTGGGAAAAATCATATGGCATACAAGTTCAATCAAGTACACTTGTGAAGGGTTTAACGGTATTAAAAAAGTATTGTAGATAATTTTAGAATTAATTAATATTATATATATCTTTTAATACCTCCTGTTTCTTTTTTCTCTCCAGAATATATACTACATGCAGACACACCACCACAATTTGCCAGTGCACAAGATAATGGAGGACCATCTTCTCAATCAGCATATGAAC
The DNA here is from genome assembly GCF_036898095.1 of Palaemon carinicauda. Classification (NCBI taxonomy): domain Eukaryota; kingdom Metazoa; phylum Arthropoda; class Malacostraca; order Decapoda; family Palaemonidae; genus Palaemon; species Palaemon carinicauda. The sequence goes on along the minus strand of NC_090743.1, from coordinate 125,128,990 downwards.
CAAGAACAGACTTCCCTGAAACTTGGCTTTGGAATCTTGTTGTTGTTCCGTACGTGAATACTGTATTCTCTATTTATGCAATTAAAGAGATATTACTGTGCTGTATATATTTCATCGAGTTCTAAACATTTCTGGGTTACTTAAACTTGTATTAAATTTTTTCTTTAAAGAACAACTGGAGTGCTTGAAGAGAATGTAGAGGTCCCAGACACCATTACAGAATGGGTTGGTAAAGCAGTGTGTGTCCACCCAAAGATAGGTGTTGGAGTATCAGAAAGGGCATCCCTCATAACATACACTTCTTTCTTTATTGACCTCACCCTCCCTCCTTCCATCAAGAGAGGAGAAATTCTGCCTGTTAAAATTTCAGTCTTCAACTACCTTCAGCAGCCCCTGCCAGTAAGTGTTCAAAATAGTTTTTTAATTTATCCTCTAAAACTTGAAAAATAAAACTTTCAACTGATTAGAATACTGAGCAAATGAATCAACACTGTACAATATCGTTACCCCATCATGACTAAAATAAGCAATTGTTTTCTTCTAAACAGGTTAGGGTCACCTTGGAGAGCAGTACAGAATATGAACTCACTGGAGAAACTGATGAAACCTTACCAGCTGGACAAAGACTATCCTGTATTGGAGCACAGGAAAAGCATGTCCACACAGTCAAAATAAGACCTACAATCATTGGAGATGTGAACATTACAGTCAGGGCTTATGTGGATACTGAAACCACTCTGCCTTGTGGTGACAGCCCTGTTAATATTGACAAAAGGTAATACTGTACTATATTGTGTAAGAGACAGGAATTAGGGGATATGATTAAATAGTTATCATAAGAGGGACAATAATCTGATAATAAATGACAAATTCCCTTTCACAGAGATGCTCTTGTGAGGCCCATAACAGTAGAAGCTGAAGGTTTCCTAAGAGAAGAAATTTGGAGTAAATATATCTGTGCCAATGGTAAGTTCAACTAAATTCTGTTTCTCTAGCACAAAGAAATGTCTTTGTGTTATGCTTTTGAATACATTGGGAGTTACGAAAGTAAATTTGTTACAGGTGAAAGACACTTTTAAATTTATTTGGATAATGTTTAAGCAATAAAGGTAATTATTTTCTGACAGGAATCAGCAGAGAATGCCTGTATCTAAATCATAACTAAAGATAAAAGTATAATTTGCCCGTTTCATCTTGCAGAAGTAGCTGATGGAGAAGACTCCCTTGAGACAGCAGAATTAATTGTACCCCCCGGTATGGTAGAGGGCTCTGAAAGGGCATGGGTCACTGCAGTTGGAGATCTTCTGGCCATTTCTCTACAGGTAATGCATTGCTTTTAATCCCCTTCATTCACATCTATTTTTAAACATGCCATCAAAGCTTTATACTATTGGAGTTTAGCCTATTTTTTTTTGCATCTTTATATGCAATAAAAACTTCATTAACAAAATAGTAAGTATGCCACTAATGAGAATGTTGATTTCCACAGAATCTTGGGTCTCTCATCCGTATGCCTTATGGGTGTGGTGAACAGAACATGTTGAACTTTGCTCCTAATATATACATCCTGAAGTACTTGATTGCTACAGGACAAGAGACTCCTGAAGCGAAAGAAAAGCTACTCAACTACATGAGAACTGGTAAGTTGGAAGTCAAGTCTAACTTATGGTACTTTGTATTGATGAATATTACTTTGTAACCTTTCAAAATATTAAAAAACATCCATAAATATTTTACACAGTTTTGACATTTTTATTACGACTTTGTTGTTACCAGGACCACCCATAACTTACAGTGCCCAAGTCAAACTAAGCATCTTAAAACTCTTGATATGTACTTTAGTTAATTAAGCTATCTTCCTTTTTTACAGTTATTGAGGATTCTATAAACTTACAAAATACACACAAGAACTTTCATCCTAAATCTAACTCGCTCCCCATTTATATCAAATAGCCTATAGCTTTACTTTAAACAAGTATTCACCTAACTGAAATGACACATGAAACAATCTAAAATATATGCATGATTATTATCATTACTAGCTAAGCTACAGCCCTTACTTGAAAAGCAGGATGCTATAAGCCTAAGGGATCCAAGAGGGAATAATAGCCCAGTGAGGAAAGGAAATATGAAAGTAGAGTATGAGAAGTAATGGAAAATGAATAAAAATATCTTTATGATTAACAATAAAATGTCATGTATACTGTAAACTATTAAGATGACTTTAATCAGCCTATTAAGCATATAAAATCTTGACTAAATCGATGCTCTCTCTTGTTGCAGGATATCAACGCCAGCTGCTATATAGACATGGAAATGGCTCCTACAGCGCTTTTGGCAAAGCTGATGACTCCGGCTCTAATTGGCTCACTGCCTTTGTCCTAAAGTCCTTCTCTCAAGCAAAAGATTTCATATTGGTCAGTCCCATTTACAAACTGTTTTTGTTCTTGTCCTCTACCTATGAAGCGTGTGACTTGTGGATTTTCACAAAAAAAAAGAATTTAAATAATTAAAATTCTTATTTCTGTGTTGTATTTGCCTGATGGTAATATTCTCCAAACGTTTGGTTTATTATACCTTTACCCGCAAAATTTTAAAATCTTACAAGTTTTCTTAATTCTTCCCTTTAATAAACACCATGCATTTAATAAAGCATGGGGCATTCTAGCATTAAGTGGTAACTGACACGCCATTTTCTGTCTTCTCAGTTCTGAAGTTCAAATTATCCCTATCCTGTTGACACCAGTAGGTAGTGGGGCATGTAGAATATCAGGCAAGCATAGAAATAAGGAATTTTATTATTAAATTGTTTACTTCAATGAACCTTCCTTGATGTTCATAATGCTAACTCTCCCACACTACTTGAGGTGGAAAGTTAGTGAAAGGAAGAGATGGGATAGATACAATTAAAAGCATCGTAACATGGTTAACATCCACCAACCTGGAATAGATTCCTTTTAACTAATCATCCCTCAATGTGGCTTGAAAATCCGGACACCCAGATTGTTTAATAAAGCTATTTGGAAGTTGGGACCAGGTTTGCCATTTTGAGAGCGCATTCACTGGACTAATGAAATCGAGCGATGACAAGAGATTGTGAAGCTCATCACTTCAACACTGCAAATAGTGGGATATTAGGATTCAAACTACCTACTTGGTCTTATGCCTCACAATCTAGTTCTTACTAAGTAACCACAAAAATTGCAGAATGCAAAGGCTTAACTGGAGAACCATTACTGAAAGAGACTCTTTGAACAATAGACCACTTGGAGTTAGGTTAGGTTGACAAGAGATTATGAAGCTCGTCACTAGCGTTATCGAAAGTTGGCTGATTATGTGAATTATCTAAAGGTTGAGGCTTTTAATTATCAGTGTCATCCCCGCTACAATCGACTAGCTTAGTCTTTCTGGCTTTTATACATAACAGTTTGTCCTTTTGGGACTTTATTTCAATATATCAAGAGGATTTCTGTAATAGTTATGAGGTAGTATAAAGGATTACCATTGACTTGGTCGGTAGCCAGTGCCATCTACTTTCACATGAGAGGTACAGTGAAGGAAAGGATTTTCTCCCATTCTTTAAATCACAGTATTGCCCCTGACACTATACATGAAGGGAATGCAGATAATGAACTAAAAAAATTCCTTTGCACAGTCCACACAGCACAGTAATTGTTACAAAAACCAAGGGAAGACTTCTTAATGCAATCAATCTGGAGAAAACAAACATAGGTCTGAAAAACTGCAGAGATAAAGAGACTGGCACATCAGTTACCACTTGCCTCTAGAATTCTCCTTCCATTAATAAGTGCATGTGTTTATTGCAGGGAATAAAATGAGAAAAATTTAGATTTTTACAGGTGAAGGTTGATTAAACAGAGGTTCTAAAGAACCAATATGAGCATCAGGGGAAGTTCATAGAAATCTTGGCATTTTTACACAATTGTTTTATACTGTAATATTAATAATTACAGTACAGAACTGTAATCAATTTTGGCTGAATTTGGTCGGGATATGGCTGTATAAATGCTTCATATGATAGTGACTGTCTGATATAAAGGTAAACTGTACATCTAACCTTTAGCAATCCTTTCAGATTGATGAAGACAGCCTTAATGTAACCACATCATGGCTAATTGATACTTACGGCAATGAAACCTGTGCCCAATCTATTGGGAAAGTATTCCATAAAGGATTGAAGGTAAGTGGACAAATTTCCTGTCTGATAAACTTAATTACTGTACAATTTTAGGTTGAAATTAATTTTATATCTATCATCGATAAAGTCTTGAAAAGTTATCATAAACAAATAATGGCCAACGTACTCAAATTTCATAATGGTAGATGAAAATATATAAGACATGAAAGTAAAGTGAGCATAGTTATGCAATTAAATATACAGAAGTGTAACACTGAACCATCAAGTATTTCTACCTTACACAATACATAATTTTACACAAACTAATGATAACCAAGGAAAAAAAGTTTTTGAATGTACAATCAAGAATTCACAACAAATCATACCTTTCATTTACATAAATAGAAATTGCTTATCCGGTAATAAGTGACCAACCAGAGGCACTAACAAAATTAAAATTAATTTAAAGAGGGAAAAAAAATTTGCAGGGAGGTCTTGGTACTGGAGCGTCCTCTCGCGTCCCACTGACGGCATACATCCTGATAGCTCTTCTGGAATCTGGAGTGTCTCCATCAGACAACACAATGCAAAAGGCTCTGAACTGCCTTATTGACGATAACTCTGCAGACTCTTACACAGTGGCTCTGAAAGCTTACGCTTTGGCTCTTTCTGGAATCCCAGAGGCACCTGGGGCATTGCAACAGCTATTAGGACAAGCTATAGTGACCAAAAACTCAACACACTGGGAGCTGCCCAAAGGATCAGGAGTCTATCCAGGTAAATACAGTAGAGGAGACATCCACTTTAGGTCAAATACTAATAAAAGATATGCAGGCTAATAGTCCAGTACCATAGTCCTCTTATATCAGTTCAAGCTCTTTTTTTTTAAATGGAAAATTAGTTTAATTTGGTGAAAAAGCCAGTGATTTCAGTGCATGTTATTGCTTACAAAGTTCATATGTAGAAATTCGTAAAAAAAAAAACTATCACTTACAATGAGGTACTCCAAAGTTTTCAATTACTTACCGTTGATTTCTTTACAACAGCTAGCAGTAGTGCACTAGAAGTTGAGACAGCTGGCTATGCCATCTTGGCAATGATGGCTACAAATCCTTCACTTTATGAGCAAGAGGCAAGAAAAGTGGTCAAGTGGATTTCCACACAGAGGAATGGCAGAGGAGGATTCTATTCTACACAAGTAAGTAGAGGTTTCAGCTAGCATCTTACGAATACTATTCAAGTTTATTTAAAGCTTTCTTCTTTTTTGTAATACTGTTACACTTGCTATAATATGTTAACAAAGCTCAAAAGTATCAAATGTCATCAATTACTGAAAGTACTCATAAAATTATTCAAACTTTTCAGGATACAGTTGTTGCTCTTCAGGCTCTTGCTAGTTATGAATCAACTCAGTACCAGGGTGACTTGAATGTGAATGCCATAGTGGAGGCTAATGGTTTATACCACTCGTTCCAAGTAACAGAATCTAATAAACTATTATATCAGCAAGTATCTTTGCCAACTCTTCCAACCAATGTCTCATTAAGGATGGAAGGCCAGGGTTGCGCTGTTCTTCAGGTGAGCATAAGCACATGGAGTGATCTAATGTATACTTGAAGGATTCTAATGCAATTGAATGCACATTATAAACCTTGATATTATTAATATGCAGAAATGCAAAATGGGTTTTTCACACCTTTACAAATTCCACATATCGACACCCACTGTAAAACCCATTAAATTTTTTTTTTAGTAATCGACAACCAATGTAAAACCCATTAAATTTTTTTTTAGTGATCGACACCCACTGTAAAACCCATTAATATTTTTTTTAGTGAAATACTGTGTGTATTTTTTTTTATTAATCCAACTTTTCTTACCAGACGGTCCTTCGTTACAATGACCCTGAACCTCAAGCCAGTGATGCATTTAGCCTTCGGGTCAACTCTCAAACTGAACAAGATCCTTTCTGTGTGACCAAGCGTATCTCTGCTTGTGCAGCTTACTTACTTCCAGATGGAGTTTCTAATATGGCTGTTATTGAAGTCAATCTTGTCTCAGGTTACATACCAGAGAAGGAAGACCTGAAAAAAATTTTGAAGGAAAATGAGGGCATTGTCAAACGATACGAAGTTGATGGCCAAAAAGTCTCCTTTTACATTGAAGAATTCACAGCCGAAGATATCTGCGTTAATTTCAGGGTCATTCGCCAAGTGGATGTAGAAGAGGCGAAGCCAGGATCTGTTGTTGTCTATGATTATTATCAGCCAGAATTCTCCATTAGCAAGGTATTCACTGAATTTCACTTAACTTGCAAACAAATGTTTTATTGAAAAATATCCTGATAAATTACAGTATTGTGGTTCCTTTTGTAATCTTCAGCCTTGTCCAAGTTCCTTTTGTACTCTTTAAGACTTACGAGACATGAATTAAATTTTTCTAGAGCATATAATGACGACATTCTTTCTTTCACAGGTCTATAACCTTCCTGATGCATCTCAGTGTTACCCATTCTGAAAGGTCTACAGAATATTTTCCAATGCAGGATAGCAAATGTTATAGGCATTAACACAAATTTTGGAATATTTTAAATCTTAAAAATCTCCTAATAGCTTTAATGTTGAAAATGTTTTAGTATTTTTTTATGATTGATAGTGTTGTTTTAATTCATATTAAAAAGTCATTGAAGTTCTCTATTAACTTTAATTCAGAGTAATTCAAAAGCACAAAAGCCATTCCAACAAATTGCTACAATTTTTGTATGCTTATTTCACATTCCTCATATATATTGGTTCATTTTGATCCTACAGATTCATGTACACAAGTCCTTGAGCTCCTTACAGCCATATCAAAATGCCACTCATCTTCAAAGCAGTGTGCCGTGCACACACAAAATTCTTTGGAGAACGTTATGCTATTGTTCAGAAGGGGAACTAATTTTGCAGTAGTATTGGGCCCACAGGAGTTCAACCAATTATTATTTATAATTCATTTTTATCAAAACCAAAAGATCTTTACTCTACCAAATACCATGTAATGATAAATTGGTCTGTCCTTGTCAGTTTTCCATCAGAATCAACTGTTTTAAGTGATCCCTCCCCCAGCTCCTCATGTCTTGCTATACATGTACACTGTAGATCACTGTATGGCATCTGTGCAACGAATCTTTTTGTATAGACCTGATTATCTTAAGCTGCTGGTTTTGGTCTGTAAATATTCCTATGGAATAAGCTGAAAAAGGCCATTCGACTTGCATAATAAATTTCCTTTACATGCACTGAATCGATCGTTCAGATAAACTCTTAATGCCACTTTCACATAGCAATATTGTCCCCTGAACTTGAGAGCATCCTCATAGGTGAGTGGAACATTCTCCTACTTAAGGGTATCGGACAGTGTGACCAAGTGTAAGTCTTAATAAGTGTTAAATAAATGAATTAATTAATTGCTTCACAAAGATGATGAAAATCAGATGGAATCATATGTGTTGAATTTAGAAAGGTGTCTAATGCATATTCACTTGAAAGGAGTTTCCTTATAGTGTATCTGAAATAGCACCACCATTTTCTTTTATAACTCATGTTCCAATGTTTTTTTTGTTAGTTTCTTGGTTATATATTTAATTCTGTTTCTCTTACTTGAAGTGTATATTAAAGTACAATTAATTTAGTATTTGATATTTACAAGTCATCATATTTATGAGTGTGAATTTTATAACTATTTTTGCTTAATGTAAGTCTCATTATGTTTACTTAAGAGTTTAGTTGTTCTAATAAAATCAGAGTTTTTAGAAGAAAAACATGGTGTTTCCTTCCAGCCCAAGGCTCTTCTTTTTCCATACCTTCCTGTACGATGTGGGCTTAATAATCCCCCACATTTTGGTGCCCAGACCCGGGAACACTCCCTCTAAGAAAATAAGTAAGTTGTGCAGTGAAGATAATGGAGAAGTTAAAGAAGACTAGGACTACATGTAGAGGGTGGGTGACAAGAGCTTCCAAGGCACTGAGTGACCTTCTGGAGTCTTCCACCACAACTATTAGTCAATTTGAGTATGCTATCAAGGAATACGACCAGAGACTAGCTAAGTTGGATGAAGTCCAAGAAGCAATAGAAATTGAGGTAGCTGAAGAAGAACTAGAACAACTTTTGGATGAAGCCCATGAGTTTAGAACAATAAGTGTGCAGCCTAGGATACAAGCTGAAGACCAGATAAGGAAGTTAGCAGCAGAAGCGTGTCCTGGTTCTAAAGCTGGCAGTATAAGTGGACAGTCTTCATCTCGAGAGTCAGATATCACCAATGTCAAGTTACCCAAACTGGAGCTACCGAAGTTTAGTGGTGAAGTGACCCAATGGCAGTCCTTCTGGGATCAATATAATTAACCACATCGATGCAACAGACCTTCCAGTGATCAGTAAGTTCACTTATTTGCTGTCTTTGCTGGAGGGAGATGCCAGGAATGTAGTGAAGGGACTAGCTCATACCAGTGCTAATTACCAGGTTGCCTGCAAACTACTGAAGGAACGCTACTACAAGCCAGAAAGAATTATTTTTGCTCATGTCCAGGCATTGTTAAATGGTGAGGTCAACATTAATGTCAGCGGACCCAAGGGTGTGGCACAGCTGTGGAAATTACGAGATGACATTCTAATACACATCCGCAGTTTGGAGGCGCTAGGCATCACAGGAAAACAATGTGAAGTGTTTCTTACACCTATCATCCTCTCCCGTTTGCCAAGTGAACTGCGGCTAGAGTGGGCCAGGGATGGTGATGGACATGAGAGTGATTTAGATTGGTTATTGACATTCTTAGACAAGGAAATTTCAAGATTAGAAAGGTCTGAAGCCTTTAAGGGAAAGAATAGTAGTGAAGTAAAGAAAATTGAAAATAAGAGTTCTAAAGACAAGGTGTATTCAGCCGCAGCCCTTCATGCTTCGCCCAAGCAAGAAAACACAATGTGCAGTTTCTGTGCCAAGAAACACAAGTCAGAAAACTGTTATGGTGTGCTAGAATTGAGTGGAAAGGAGCGAGGTGAAAATATAAGAAGTCTAGGCCTATGTTTCAAGTGTTTGAAGAGTGGACACATGTCAAGAGACTGTAAAGCTTGTACAAGGTGTACAAAGTGTAACGGTGCCCATTCTACCTTAATGTGTGGTGTTAGGCTGGAAATGAACCTTAAGAAGGAGGAAAGTGAGGCAAAGGAAGGTGCTATTGGCAGTGACAAGCCTGGCGATGTGGCACTTCTAACAGGGCAAGGTGGTAACTGTGCCATTTTACAAACTGCCAAAGTTCAGGTGAGTGGTAGTGATGGTACTGTTGTCACTGCTCAGGTAATGTTTGATAATGGTGCAGACAGGTCCTAGTAAATTTGTGAAGAAGTGTAAACTACAATGGATCACCAATGCACCTATACCATACTCTAGTTTTGGTGGTCATAGTAGTGGAAAAAATGAACTCAGAAATGTTTATGAGTTAAAGTTGTGGGACTCTGACAAGAAAGTGGTACGTATTATTGCTGCGGAGATTCCCAGAATATGTCAACCCTTGGTTAGGCCTATTGTACCAGATTCAGTGCTTAACTCTTTTTCTCATGTTGTATTAGCTGATGATTACCACCATGATTCTCCCATTGAGATTGATATACTGATTGGTCTAGATTTCTACTGGACACTGATTTCTCCTGTAGATGCCTTCCAAATTAACCATGTCGTAGCCATGAAGTATCTCTTTGGTTATGTCTTGAGTGGCAGGCTGTATAAAACCAATGACTCTTGTACCTACTCTGTACCACAATTATTGTGTATCTCTTCTGTTTCAGATTCAGATTTGTGTAAGTTTTGGGATTTGGAAACTGTAGGGGGTTAAGCCTAGGGAACTTGTTGAAAGTTATAGTGAAACCAAAGTTTTCAAAGAATTTGAGAGTACTTTGAAGTTTGTGAATGGTCGCTATGAGGTTGCCCTGCCATGGAAGGATGATTCTGCTAAGGAAAAGCTTTTAAATAATGTTGTCATAGCCCATAAAAGGTTAGGTAGGCTAATGGTTAAGTTAGAACACGATAAGGAGCTTAAGAAAGAGTATCAAAAAGTGTTTGAAAGTTATGAGTCTGATCACATAATAGAAGAGGTACCAAGGCAGGAAATTTCAGGTGTGAATCTTGTGTACTATATGCCTCATCGTCCAGTAGTTAAGTTAAGTAGTTCAAGTACTAAGATAAGACCTGTGTTTGATGCCTCTGCCTCTTGTTACAATGGTGTATCATTGAATGACTGTTTGTCCTCAGGCCCATCACTCAACCCTGACCTGGTTGAGGTGCTCATTCGTTTTCGTCGTTGGCCCATTGCTGTTACAGCTGATATAAGAAAGGCCTTTTTGCAAATTAGTGTACAAGAGAAAGACAGAGATGTTCATAGATTTTTGTGGCCAAGAGACGATGGTACAATACGGCACATGAGATTCACACGTGTACCCTTTGGTAACACAGCGAGCCCATTTTTGTTAAATGCCACAATTAAACATCATTTGGATAAGTATCCCCCAACTAGTGTAGTGCAAGATTTGAAGGCTAACATGTATACAGACAATTGGTTGAGTGGTGCAGATTCTGCTGTAGAAGCAGCTGATAAATTTTGTGAAGCCCGTAGCATTTTAGCTGATGCTAGTATGGACCTTACAAAACTTGTATCAAATAGTTTGCTAATTACTTCTCAGTTATGTGACAAGGTACCCTTTATAAATTCTGATGAACCCAATACCGTATTAGGCCTGTAGTGGTGTAACTCACTGGACAGTTTCTCCTTTGATGGCATAAACTCAGATTCTTTTGTAGAAGTAGTCTCTACTAAGCGAAGTATCCTTAGTGTGATAGCCAAGATTTTTTACCCTTTAGGGTTAATTAGTCCATATGTTATGTATGGCAAGATACTTTTTCAGGAACTCTGGAAACTGGGTTTGACTTAGGATCAAGAAATGCCATCAGAGTTGAAGCTAAAGTTTCAAAGATGGCTTCTTAGTAGTGAGCATTTTAAGAATTATCAGATAGATAGATGTTATTTTTCACCAAAGGCCTGGGGGAAGCTTAGTCATATGGAGCTACATGGGTTTGGTGATGCCTCTGAAAAGGGCTATGGGGCTTGTGTGGACCTGCGAGTGCCTTCGGAGAACGGCTCATACAAGGTGTCATTAGTGTCCTCTAAGTTAAGAGTTGCTCCCATAAAGACACTTACATTGCCGAGGTTAGAACTCATGGGATGTCTTTTGTGTTCACGATTAGTCAACTTTGTGAAGAATACCCTTAATCTAGATAACTGTGTTAGAGTTAGGTGTTGGACAGATTCTACCATTGCTCTGTCATGGATTCAAAGAGATGCTAGTAAGAAGGACCTATTTGTAGCTATTCGGGTAAAGGAAATTAGAGAGTTAACACCTCCCAGTTGCTGGCAACATTGTGTAAGTAAGGACAATCCAGCTGACCTGATAACACGAGGTCTGTTGGCAGACAAGCTTGTGGATAGTAATATGTGGCTCTATGGGCCTAGTATGTTAAAAGAATCCCAATACCAGGAAAGGGAAGGTAACCCAGTTAAGTATAAAGATGAAATGGGCATAGAAAGTACTGCTGTCTGTCTTAATGTACAAGGCGTGCCAAACAACCCTTTGATAGATTTAGATCGATACAGTAAATTAAGCAAGGTGTTAAGAGTTACAGCTTATGTCTTAAGATTTATCATAAATTGTAGAAATAGTAATAACAAAGTGGCAGGCCCTCTCATTACTGAAGAGATTGATTTTGCTAAGTTGAAGTTGATTTACTGCATCCAAAGAGAAGTGTTTTCTGCAGAAATAAAGGTACTTTTGGGTAAAAAGGCTATCCCTCAATGGTCTAAATTAAGAAATCTTGACCCCTTTCTAGATGATAAAGGCTTAATAAGAATTAGGGGACGTCTTGAGTTTTCTAACTTGAACTATGACACTAAACATCCTGTCATAATTCCAAAGGGTCAATTTGCTACTCTGTTGATCAGATTTCAGCACAGGTTTTTAAAGCATGCAGGTGTGGATACCGTAATTTCATCCCTACGGAATAACTTTTTGATTATAGGAATAAGGAGATTAGCTAAGACAGTAATAAAGGAATGTTTAAGTTGCCGTTGGCATAATTCAAAACCTTGTAGTCAGCCTGTGGCTCCATTACCTAAAGAAGGAGTAAGGACTTCTCCACCCTTTGATGTAACAGGCTTAGATTATGCAGGCCCCCTCTTTTGTGCTGATTGTCCTAGTAAGAAATTTTATGTATTGTTGTTCACTTGTGGTGTTGTAAGAGCCGTACACATAGAGCTTACAGAATCTTTATCCTTGCCTGACTGCTTATTGGCTATAAGAAGATTTGTTGCCAGGGGAAGTTTACCTAGTGTCATATATTCAGATAATGCAAAGACTTTTGTAGCTGCTAGGTATGAAGTACAAAGGCTGTATGGCCACTTGGCTCCCAAATGGAACTTTATAGCCCCTCATGCTCCCTGGTGGGGGGGGGGCTGGTGGGAGAGACTCATTAGGTCAGTTAAGCTTGCCTTGAGAAAGACGCTGAATCTGAACTATGTAAGTAAGAGTGAATTAGAAACTATACTAGTAGAAATAGAGTCCTGTATTAATTCCAGACCATTGACCTATGTAAGTGATGAACTTGACTCCATTCATTATCTCACTCCCTCACATTTTATCCTAGGAAGAACCCCACACTGTAAATCCTTAATAAATGTTGAGCCATGTAAGGTGACTTCCAGGGACTTGAATGAAAGAGAAGTTTTAAGAAACAAGAACCTAGAACATTTTTGGAAAATTTGGAGTAACAATTATATAACCAATTTGCCTCAAGTTGTTAAAGGATTCAATAAGAAATGTGATTTGTCTAAGGGTGACCTTGTGTTGATAAAGGAGGATAACCTCCTTAGATTGAAGTGGCCTCTTGGGGTTATTGTAGATGTTTTTAAAGGTAGAGATGGACTTGTAAGAAGTGTAAGGCTCAAAACTAAAAAGGGAGAAATGACTAGACCCATTCAAAGATTGTATAATCTTGAAGTAGGTAGATCTGAAGATTTGATTACTACTGATGCATCCTGTGAGGATTTTGATAGAGATGTATGTGATAATCCTCAAATGCCTATTCATACTGTTAGTGATGAGGATGTACTTCCAAAGTCTAAGTCTGGTAGAGTAATTAAGCCTCCTACTAAGTTAGATTTATAATAGTCACTGTAAGTCATGCAGTTGTGCATGTCAAGCAAAGCTTAATGTGTTTATTTTGTAAAACTACATTGCTAATTTTTGTGTAATTTTCTGCCATGTATAATTTAGATAAGGTCTAAGTTGTGCTCTTTAATAGGTGGCTTCATCCCCTATTGCCGGGAGGATGTTGAATTTAGAAAGGTGTCTTCTGCATATTCACTTGAAAGGAGTTTCCTTATAGTGTATCTGAAATAGCACCACCATTTTCTTTTATAACTCATGTTCCAATGATTTTTTTGTTAGTTTCTTGGTTATATATTTAATTCTGTTTCTCTTACTTGAATACACTTCAAGTAAGAGAAACAGAAGTACAATTAATTTAGTATTTGATATTTACAAGTCATCATATTTATGAGTGTGAATTTTATAACTATTTTTGCTTAATGTAAGTCTCATTATGTTTACTTAAGAGTTTAGTTGTTCTAATAAAATCCTTTTTCCATACCTTCCTGTACGATGTGGGCTTAATAATCCCCCACAATATGAATCAGTCACTTTGTCAGCTGATAAATTCTGTAGTAAACAAAGGAACACACCAACAAAGTCCAGCGTATACTACTGCTACCCTGACAAAAGTCACCAAAATACAACAGCAAGTACTAGTATATACTACTAATTTAAAAAAAAAAAAACTTGCATCAAAGATTTAAAATTTATTATATGGAAGAGGGAACTTTGTAGAGAAATTATATGCTTTAAAATCTCAACCTGCCCCTTAGTGGTTGGTGCTGTCGGTGCATCTCATGTGTTGCACTCGAGGCATTACTCAAATAGGGTCTTTGAAGCCTTCCTTCGGCGCCAGCTGCACTTACTTTATATCCTCCTATTTTACCTCCGTTTCTTCCATTTTGCACTCCAACCTTTTCTAATTTTTACTTCTTACTGTGACTCCTGCACTTGGGCGCCAATTGGCCTTAGAGGCCCAAGCTATATCCAATATAGCCCAGTAAAACTAAGCATTTCGTTGGTCATTTAATGCATGACAATGGCCACAGATTGTTTTGTTTTTCAATGAATCAGGTAGCAAATAAAATAAGCACTTGTGCAAGAAATCAAAAGATAACTAAATTGAATTAAGAATACAACTTGGCAAACAGGTTAAGTAAGATGTTAACTAATAAGGCAATGGGAAGAAAAACTTAATTGGACCAATAGGAGAAACTGTCACATGATGTAAATAAAAAAAAGGAATCGAGTGGAAACTTTATAACTAGTAAATTCAATGAAAAAGTAACAGAAAAAAAACCTAAAAGGATGGCATGTCACACAAGATCTTGATAAGGAACATATTTCCCTGTATATTTTGAACAAAGATGAAAAAAAATATTTGGATGAAGGAAAACCATGCTTTTTTGGGGAGGAGTGGGGAAGAGGTACTGTGTGAGCTCCAAGACCTTAACTGTGAAAGGTTAAAACAAGGAATCCAGTACGACAACAGAATAACAAAGTTATGGGGGTCACATAAGAAGGGAAGTAATGGGATGCACAAAAAACGGATTTTGAGCAAACCGAAAAATCCATTTTAGGGGGATATGGCCATGTCGTCCAGATGGAAGGCTCCTTTAGGCAGCTTTCTAAGGGATATTTGGCTACAGTGATACTCCCAGAAAATTGACCACAGGTCTCCAGAATTTTAACTCCTGGCGCGAGTATCCTTCAAATAACTCTTTAAGGATATCACATAATATCAGGGGACGTATTTCTTGATACGACACATAGCAATCTTCACCCCGAATAGAGTTTATGCTTTGAGCGGAAAGAGAGGCGAAATTGAAGGGAAGCCGTCATCAAAGTTACCCGGTGGATCCCCTTCCCGTACTACTGCGGCGAACTATTCTTTGTTGCAATTAAGCATGGATAGCCCCAGATAGAGTAGTTTTGGGTGGGAACTTGTTACATATATGTATACTCCTTTTTAGAAAGGAGGGAGGGCCCATCAGGAAGACATGGCCATATCACCCAAAAATAGATTTTTCGCTTTGCTCAAAATCCGGTTTTTTTAGGCTCAGCCATGTCGTCCTGATGGAAGTTTACCAGAGAATTACTTGAAAATACTATATCTGTGGGTTTGTATAAGTGCCTTTACCTTGACTCAGATTCTTATATGGTCTCCCACACTACATGAATATATGACACTACCGTTATTTGTCATATCCACTAAGTATTGGCAGGGAATATGCCAATACTGACTATAGAAGCGTCAAGGTTGTATTCGTGGGAACAAAGTAGAATTTAGCTATTACCAGTTTGTTCACACATAGAAATATATTCAAGTATTTTTATTTTAAGAAAACAAAAGAGACTGGAAATTTTATTCGAATACTTGTGGGGCGAATAATAAATACAACATCGAATGTATTGTAAATAGAATCTTTTACATAAACAACATTTTCAAGGTATACATATATTTACAACCTGTAAGAGAAGAAATATATATTAGTACATCACAGGTGCCACTCAATAATATGAAATCATTAGATTGATTTTACTTAGATGTTGGATATGTTTTAACACTGTGTACACATGTTCACACGGCACTGATGTTATTGGTTATTATTATTATTATTATTATTATTAAATGCTAAGCTACAACCCTAGTTGTAAAAGAAGGATGCTAAAAGCCCAGGGGCTCCAACAGGGAAAATAGCCCAGTGAGGAAAGGAAACAAGAAAAAATAAAATATTCTAAGAACAGCAAAAACATTGAAATAAATATTTCCTATACAAACTATAAAAATTTAACAAAACACGAGGAAGAGAAACTAGATAGAACAGTGTGCCCGAGTGTACCCTCAAGCAAGAGAACTCTAACCCAAGACAGTGGAAGACCATGGTACAGAGGCTATGGCACTACCCAAGACTAGAGAACAATGGTTTGATTTTGGAGTGTCTTTCTCCTAGAAGAGCTGCTTACCATAGCTAAAGAGCCTCTTCTACCCTTACCAAGAGGAAAGTGGCCACTGAACAATTACAGTTTAGTAGTTAACCCCTCGAGAGAAGAAGAATTGTTTGGTAATCTCAGTGTTGTCAGGTGTATGAGGACAGGGGAGAATCTGTATAAAATAGGCCAGACTATTCGGTGTCTGTGTAGGCAAAGGGAAAGAACCGTAACCAGAGAGAAAGATCCAATGTAATACTGTCTGGCCAGTCAAAGGACCCCATAACTCTCTAGTGGTAGTATCTTAACGGGCGGCTGGTGCCCTGGCCAACCTACTACCTAGAAATCTACACCTACATAGAACAATACAAGGATCACCATAGTGATTCTCAATAAAAGGAATTACACTCAAAGGTGCTAATAACTGTTCACCCTTTACACTGTCGTCCCAAAAAGTTCACTGTTCATCGCAGCACTAGACAACAGGTTTTATAACACTACCTGCCGCCACCACAAAGTGTTTTATTTAATGGACTTACTTCACGTAATGTTTATAAAAGACTCTAGAGGATTTCCAACCGGTATATGAGCGGAGTCTATCAAAGTCCATATGCTGAAAGAAGTTCAGTGAGGAAGCAATTTTCCTAGGATCAGGACCTGCGGGTGTACTGTCAGGATTCGCTCTGCAAATAAAGTAGGTGAGTTTTGCCCTCAGTTGTTTTAGGGATAAGTTTGATCCGGAGGTTTCGCCTATGAAAAGCTGTCCTTCCTTGAAGTCTGAAGTTCTTCAAAGATAGACCTTAAGACACTCTACTGGACATAGAGAGATTTCTTCCTTCAAAGGGCATATTCTCCAAGGACCCCACCTTTTGGTGGGAAGCTCGTTTTTGGAGAGAAAAGTAGGACCGGGAAAAAGATTCAGTTCTCCCTCTCCTGTGAACTGAATATGGCCCTCGTCTCTATATGGGGCCACTATTTCACTAACTCTGGCCCCTGAGGCTATAGCGAACTATAATATCACTTCCTGTGTTAGATCCTTTAGGGAACAATCTTCGGTGTTCAAGTTCGAAGCGTAGTGCAAAACTTTGTCCAAGGACCCTGATATGGGCTTTGGAGGGGTTGCTGGTTTAAGTCTAGCCCATGCTTTCGGAATCTTATTGAAGATTTCGTTCGACAGGTCCACCTGGAAGGCGTATAGAAGAGGTCTAGTCAAAGCTGACTTACACGTAGTTATCGTGGTGGAAGCCAGGCCTTGCTCATGAAGGTGGATGAAGAAGGACAGGCAGAAGTCTATAGAGATTTCTGCCGGCTTGTTTGCTTTGAAAAAGGAGACCCACTTCTTCCAAACAATTCATATTGTCTTCTGGTTGACTTTGACTTGTATTCTTCTATAAAGCCAATGTTGTCTTTGGAGATCCCAAACCTTTTCTTGGCTGCTAAGCCGAAAAAATCATGAGATGTAGGTTTTGGGTTCTCAATGATTAAGCGTAGACAGTTGACTTCTGAACCAGTTGGGATAGAACTGGGTTCGGTAGAGGAAACAGCCTCAGCCTCAATTCTATCACTAGAGGGAACCATTTGCTCTTGACCCATTTGGGGGCCACTACTGCTGCTGTCCCCTTGAAGGATCTCAGCTTGTTGAGGACCTTCAGCAGGAGATTTGTTGGAGGGAACAGATAGATATGATTCCATCTGTTCCAATCGAGGGACATAGCGTCCATTGCTTCTGCCCGAGGGTCCTCGTATGGGGCTATATATCGAGGTAGATTCTTGTTGTTGCTCGTTGCGAAGAGGTCGATCTGCAGTTCTGGGACTTTTTCCAAGTTGAAGGAGAATGAGTCTGCGTATAGGGACTATTCTGACTCTATCGGCTTTCGCCTGGGCAAAGCGTCCGCCGTCACATTGCGGAACCCTTGTAGGTGAACTGCTAATAGGTGCCATCTTTTCTTTCTTCCCAAGCGAAAGATGGTCAACATCACGTGATTGATGTAGAGCGATCTTGAGCCTTGTCGGTTCAGACATTTCACTATCACTTCGCTGTCCAAGACCAACTTGATGAGGGCTGATCTGTGAGGGGATAGTTTCTACAATGTCAGGAAGACTGCCATGGCCTCCAGAATGTTGATGTGAAATGTCTTGAACTGGTGTGACAAGGTCCCCTGAACTTTCCTTTGATGGGAATGGCCTCCCCATCCTTCTGGTGAGGCATCCGTGTGGATGACTACTGACGGTTGAGGTGGTTGTAAGTGAATAGTCCTTGCTAGGCTCTTGACCTTCGACCACGGCCTCAGAAGCGATCGCAGTAAGGTCAGTGTCAGGCACTGTTGATCTCTTCCAGTGTTTGATGCCTATCTTCTCCAGACTCCTGACGCATCCTTTAGTTGTGCTCTTAACATTGGGTCTGTTACTGCATCGAACTGGAGAGAGCCCAGTACTCTTTCCTGTTGGCATCTTGAAATCTTGTTGGATTTCAGTAGTCTCTTGACAGAACCCGCAATCTCTCTCCTCTTCTTCAATGGAATGGAGACGTGGTGTGACTGCAAGTTCCAATGGATTCCCAACCATTGAAACTCTTGAGCTGGAAAGAGCCAAGACTTCTTGTAGTTGATCTTGAAGCCCAGATGGTCCAGGAACTGGATCACCTTCGTGGCTGCCTGCAGACAACCAGTCTTGGATGCTGCCCACACCAGCCAGTCGTCCAGGTATGCTGCTACTTGAATGCCTTCTAAGCGTAGCTGTTGTACGACTGTCTCCGCAAGTTCTGTGAATATCCTTGGGGCTATGGTTAGTCCAAAGGGCATGGCTTTGAAGACATACTTTGTCTTCTGTAGCTTGAATACTAGGTAGGAGGAGGGGGAAGCTGACTGGAAGGTGCCAGTGAGCATCTGCTAGGTCTATTGAGACTGTGTACGCCCCTTTCGGTAACAGGGTCCTTATGTGTTGTAAGGTTAACATCCGAAACTTGTTGTTCTCAATGAACTTGTCCGAGTCCTTCTTGGGAACACAAAACAGCTTTCCCTGGAATTTGATGGACTCTGCTTTCCTTATGACCGTTTTGTTTAAGAGTTCTAAGGTATATTCTTCCAATATGGGGGTGGAGTGTTGAAAGAATTGAGGAAAGGAAGGTGGAGTTCTGTTTCATTTCCACCCTAGTCCATTCTTGATTAGGCTGTGGGCCCAGGGATCGAAGGTTCAACAATCCCGAAAGTGAAAGAGTTTTCCTCCTACCTGAAGCATCTCATTGCTTGGATGATCCAGAGGGTTTGTTACCCTAACCACGTCCTCCTCTAGCCCTTGAGGGCTTTCTTGAGGAGCCTCATCTAGATCCTCTACCTTTTGGGCGAAAGGTAGTGGTGTGCCTCTCAAAGCCTGGGTTAAAGGCTGGTGACTGGGTTACTAACTGCTGAGGCACCATCTGGAAAGTGGTTTGCGGCTGAGCAACCATTTGGGGCACTGTGGTCATGGTAAAGGTGGGATGTTGCGCAGGTCTATGAGGTACTCGTGGCTTCTTCGTCTTCCTGTTGTTGGGTTGGGGACGAGCATCAGAGGATGATTTCCTTTTGGAAGACATGCTCCACTTTAGAAGAAGGTTCCTATTCTCCGAGGCAGCTTTAGCTACTACCTCGTGGACTGCTTCCTTTGAGAAGAGGTCCTTGCCCCAGATACATGAAGCGATCAACTTCCTGGGCTCATGCTTGACCGTTGCATTGGCAAACACAAACTCTCTACAGGCCCTCCTGGCCTTCACGAAAGTGTACATGTCCTTAACCAGCGTAGCCATGTGCATCATGGCTAGGACTGTGTACATGTCTGGGATGCTTGAGATGCCTGCGGTGCTTGAGATGCTTGCAGTTCTGGAACGACAGAGAGGCAGCTAGTCTCTCTTTCGTCTCCTGATCTCTTCCCAGAAGAAAGTCCGACAGGTTCGGAAAGTTCTCGTTGAACTGCTGTCCTGCGATATCTGCATCTAGTTTCACGATCGAGAAGGTTAAATGGACCTCGTTCCAGTCTTTCTCGCCCGTGGGCAGGGCTAGAGACAATGGTACACACTCCTCTAGTGTTGAAATAAAATAGTGGTTTGTGTCTAGGAAAACTTTAATGGTTTGTGGCAATGAAATAAATAATTTATACACTATTGTTATTAGAAACTTAATTTTGAATACCCCTCTGTGCCCTCTTCCAGAAAAAAATCTTAATCTGTTATTATTCCTTTCCAGGTATTGACAGCAGCCCCTACACTCAGTAGGGAGTGTAAGGGAAGTTATTCTTGCACAATACTGTATGTACAGTGTATAGAAAAGAGTGAGTACATCTGTCCCCGGAATTCAATGTATCGCAAAACATGATTATCTCGTTTATTAGAAATAAATGATGCATTGCTCAAAAAGGGTGAAATGGGAGAAAGTGAAGATATGAACTCAAGTTTCAAGGCTCAGCTAGAATATGTTGTCATTAGAGAAGTTTTGACATCAGGCACGGATCTTCGTCAGTATTCTCAGTCAGTTGAAAAAGAGCTTCGACAGTTGGAAAAATTGAGTATCCAAGATTTCATCAACAAGGATCAAGATATTGCTACTCCACATCACCAGATCACAAAAGGTGATTCCATACTGGAACTTAGTGATGGACGGTTTTTTAAATGTTTGCCCCAGAACCAAGTGAATGTAAAGTGG
Organism: Palaemon carinicauda; assembly: GCF_036898095.1. Classification (NCBI taxonomy): domain Eukaryota; kingdom Metazoa; phylum Arthropoda; class Malacostraca; order Decapoda; family Palaemonidae; genus Palaemon; species Palaemon carinicauda. Next base: position 125,108,020 of record NC_090743.1, on the reverse strand, counting down.
CATAGAACAGTTTTTTTGAGGACATAGCCAAACTTTTAAGTGTCATAAACATTAACAGGTAACAGGAGCTATTGAAATGGCATACTGGTGCTTGCCCCAATAGATACACAGTTAGGTGTGCCTTTGTTTATACATGTACTGTATTGGAACACTTACGAGTGTCCCACCTGTGAATAATTTCTTGTTTGTTTGTTATTTGTGGAGCTGGAGTGTAAGAGGCTGATAATTTTGCCCTACATTGATTATTTGAATTGACAGATAAATATTTTCAAATAAATATTTTTTGTTTTTATGATTACAGCATCTCATTCCAGTTCCTTAAACCAATGTGCTCCCCTTCCATCCAATGTTTTTTTTCTTAGTTTTTTAATTATAATTTTCCCTTTCACCTAATGTTCTTATACTTTTACTTATGATCAGTAAGCTAAAGGCAGGAGAAGCAAAGGTGTAAGTCAGGTTCTAGCTGGGTCCCCTTGCTCAGTATAAATCAAGGGGTGGTGCCCAGTACTCCGGTCTGTTGAACTGTTACTTAGTTTTATGGGTATTCCACTGTTGTATATTTTTTGTGTAGTGAACGTCGGGTTGTGGTTGGGATTCGGACACTAGGCAGTTCGGGTGCTACCTCTAGCCACAGTCTGCAAACCACTACAGTGTAGGGCATGGTTTGCCTGCACCAACTGCCTTTAGTACGCAGTGGAGAGCTTTAGATGTAAAGGAAAAAGCTCTGGAGGAAGGAGCAAGGAAGGTAGGGTGTCTCTTGCTCAAAGCAGAAACCTTGGAGTTCGTATATCCTTCTTTTTTCAGGCTACTCATCAAGAAAGCCTGTACCTTTACATGGTCAAAGACCTTGACCTCCTTAGGTTCCGTCTCTTCTTTAGAAGCAGGTTCGTTCTTCAACCTGATGAAGCACTCCGGATAAGCCGCAAAGTTCGGCCAGAATTGGAGATTGTCGAGGGGTATGGCCCCCATCTTCTCCGAGACGTAGAGTTTCCCATTCATCATGGGCATGAACTCCGCATACATCCAGGGGATGCTTTCGGAGCATTGAGGCAAGGCAGAGACTCTGGACCGCTTGTAGGAGCCACGAGAAGCGACTGCATGGTGTGCTTCCCTGACTTCCTTCCTCATCTCTAGCTGCTCCTTCTGCATAGTTTCCATCATCTGCTGGATTTACACCATGAACGCTTCGCCCTTGGGGAACAGCGGGTCTGGTTGAGGGGTTGGGGCCGAAGAGGTTAACGGCACAGGCTGATATGCCGTCACAGACAGTAGAGGGTCTTCCGTCTCTCTCGATCCGGATTCTTCTTCCTCCTCGGGTGGTTGGACCACCTCTTCTTCAGGGTCTTCTTGAAGGAGATCCTTTTCGGTGTCCGAGGACACCTGACATCCTTTCCTGATGAATGTCCATGCCTTCTAAAGCCCTATTAACGTCGGCCTCTATCACCAGTGGTATGCAGGGAGGCTCGACCAGTACCTGAGACACAACCACATAGGATGTTGCCTTAGGGAACAGAAGGCTTCTGATCGTCTCCCTTGGTAGGTAAGGTCCCGGAGAGTTCTTCTGGAACCCTCTTACTCACTTCCGAAGCGTTTCCCCTCGCAGTATCCCTCGACTCCGTCGTCTTGGGATCGCCGAAACCCTCGGTCCTCAAGGCCAAACAGACGTTGCAACCCTTGGGGTCTCAATACCTCAGGGTTTCAGTTGCGACGGAGCAGAGGCATGAGACCTGCACATGTTGTGGCCACGAAAGTTCCTACTTTTGTGATTGCAGTACATGACCACACACTTCAACTTGGGCTCTTCCTGTAAGGAAAGAAAGAATGAAATAAGTATGGGGTAATTTATCACACTGATAAATAATTCACATGCATTAATAGTAATTCTTACTATCATAATTATAGCTTAGGATAGTAAGCTAGAAAGGAAATAGGAAAGACACATATCTGTGTTTCCTGTCCAGGGAATTGCTGTGACCTCCCTCAATATTAAGATTTTGAATTTTCCTTATTAGGGAAATATAGGGTGGAATAGCTCTAGTACATAGAGCTGGAGTCAGTGTATACTAGCACTAACTCCCCCACAAGTGAAATATTAATACTGTAGGGTAAAGATTTTATGTTCTGATGATCTAGGATACATCAGAATGTTGAAGGAATACTTCACCTCAACATTTGCTTAGCGGTCTCAACAATGGACTGTGAAAAAATACACAGAATATGTTGGAAAAATCATACTACTGTATGTTATATACTGTAGTTTTCTAACTGCTGTGTTTGCTATACTGCAGGAATACTGGCTACTGTATAGTCCTATAATGTAGTCCTGCCGGCATACTACCAGCTAGGCTAGTACCTGGCGGCAATAGCTAACAGAGAGAGAGAAAGAATGGAGAGAAGGACTACCAAATTATTATAGTTTAGTACAATAATTAGGGTTGTAGGGACTACTGTCTCTACTGCTTTCTTTCCAGAATGAGTATTGAAATGGAAGGGGAGAGAATGTATTAATTCCAGCTTCCATCCAGCCACAATATCTGTTACTGGCTACACTGCCGATTACAAGGTTTGTGGATGGCCGTCCAAGAGAGGACTGAAGAATACTGTACTCAAAGTTATAATGGGTCTCCTACCAGCAGCCGTCATGGCCGGCACAACTTTTCCCGGAGCCTTGCTTCCATTAGGGGAAGGTCGAAGCGGCAATCTAGCCGCCTTTGTAGGAGCCCGGCTGGCATTGTAATCAGCCCGGCTCAGCGGGGAGATTGTAGAATATCGGCTATAGAAGGTTGTGACGGCTAGGCCATCACTAAAGGACAGAAGGGGAAGGGAAAGGGTCTTATATTTTGCATAGAAAGAAGGCGGCAGGTATGCCTCCTACTGTCGGCTGCAAATCAAGGAAACAAGGTTTCCTACCCCGGCGCCGTCTTGGGCGGCAGAGGAATAACGATTCTTTAGCCTAAGACATTGCCGGATATAAGATATGTCTTCTAGTCCACAAGGGAGAAGGTGGCTGCAACTGTACTACCACTTTCGGTTGTGGACTAGGGAAGCTGGGCTTCCTATGCCGGCAACTGTGTAACCGGCAGGGGAATAACTAATCTCCCATCGGTAGAGTTGCCGACAAAAAGACTGAATGCTCTGAGTTAAAGTCGTATTTCAAAGCCGGGATACTCACAGGAAAAGAAGCTGGACAGAAACACTATCCCAGTCAAGCCGGAGTACACTACTCTATGTCAAGACCAAAGATAGGGTTGCCGCCTAATGGCGGCACTCAGAGGGAAGGAAGGGTTTATCCTTAAATCTCTAAAAGAGTCGAGTATCGAATTATGCTAAAAATTCTAGATGTGCTATCTCCGATTGAATTAGTAAAATGATACAAGAGGATAAACGGGGATACCGTTACTAAAGTATACTAAAACGCGTTAGGCTAGCCTAACTCAAGTCGGGATCTCGGCTACGCTATATCACCGAGGCCATATCGTATACTATCGAAACGTTTTAACAGAAGAGGAAATACTACATGTGTAATCTTATCTTCACTAGTATAATTTGACTAAATAGCTAGAATTCATTATAGCTAAATACCGGGGACGTCGTACTACTAACTAAAAAAACATTTATGGTGTACGACAGCGGTCCAAAATGGCCGCCTCCGGTCATGGCTCTGCTCCACTAAACACATATAAATTATGCTAATTTAACTATGAGAAGGGACCCAAAAATTATACGCAGGAAAGATTAAATACTCAACTTTCCAGAGGATGAAGAAACTGGAGATTGCATTGTAATAATCCTTGTAATAGTAACAAAACTGAGAGCAGTTGGGAGAAACACGTGCTTAATTAGCTACTTCAAAAGGAATTGTTCGCCCTAGTAGTCCGGGAAGGGGATCCACCGGGTAACCTTGATGACGTCTCCCCCTTCAATTTCGCCAATCTTCCCCCTCAAAGCGCAAACTTTATTCGGGGTGAAGATTACTATGTGTCGTATCAAGAAATACGTTCCCTGATATTATGCGATATCCATAAGAGTTATTTCAAGGATACTCGCTCCAGGAGTTAGAATTCTGGTGATCTGTGGTTAATTTTCTGAGAGTATCAACAATAGTAATCACGATTGTTTATAATAGCTTAGGATAGGAAGCTTGAAAGGAAGTAGAAAAGATACATATCTGTGTTTTCTCTCCCAGGCCATTGCTGAGACCTCCGTCAGTAATAATATTTAGTTTGCCTGGTAGGGAAAATACAAGGTAGAATAAACTCTAGGAACTAGAGTTAGAGTTAGTAAGTGTCTATACTAACATTACCCACCTGTAGTATATATTAATACTGATCAGTGATTTTCTAGGGTCCTGATGATCGAAAAAACCATCTGGGTGTGGAGGGAGTACTCAGCCTCAACATAATATCATGGTCCCAACAATTGACTGCGATAGGAAACAGGGTATGTTAAAAAACATGGGTACTACTCAATAGTTGTATACTGTAGTTTAGCCGGCGGCATTGCCGGGGTTAAGTTATAACTGGTAGAGAGAGAAAAAGCATTGAGGAAGGAGAGTTTCCTATTATTATGGATTAACATAACAATTGGAAGTGTAGGAGGACTATAAGGCCGCCTACTGTCTCCTTGCCAGAATGAGAGTTCCAATGGAAGGGGTAAGAATCTGTCTGATTCTGGCTTCCACCCATCCACAAAAGGCCTGTCGCCGGTTGTACCGCCGGCGGCCATAATTGTGGATGGCAGTCCAAGAGAGGGCTAAGGACTTCCCAAAGTATGTTAGGTTTCCCCAAGGTCTATATATACCAGGTCAGCCAACGCGCAGCTTAAGCTCTGAATCACCCATACTATGACGTCAAGCTTCCCCGTCTCACGCACGTGGGTAAACAAAACAAAGGACCGTTGCCTTAGTTAGCTACTTATAAAGGTAACGTAAACAATAGGAGACGCTGTGTCCATTATTATTTTATTCATTCATTCATTCCGTCACTAATAATGCCAAGTAACTGCGCAGTATTTGGCTGTTATAATAGACATGATAAAACTAAAAGCTACAATCTCCCTATGTGGAAACACCTTAACATTGACCCTCTTGAAAATAGGATATCTTTCAAAAATCCTAAGGCAGAAAGAGAAGCTTTTGTTTTCTCAGATGTTCCACATTTAATTAAATTAGTTAGAAATAATTTCATTGACTCCGGTTTTTTCCTCAAGACTGGAGAGTGTATTTCAGATGATGGCATACGGGAAATGCTTAATAAAACCAAAACAGAATATGGGCTTGCATATAAGATTAATGAAATGCATTCAACTGTAACAGGTCAACAAAGACAGCGCGTTAAATTAGCAGTTCATTTACTGTCTAGGTCATGTGGCAACTCATTAAAATATTTAGGGGAAAAGGGACTGTTGGAGTGTCAAAACTGGAATCAAACATCTGATTTTATTCTTTTAATAAATGATTGGTTCGACATAATGAATTCTTCCTCCATGTATGGAGAGTTTGGTAAAAACAATGCTTTTGGTATTAATGTAGAAAAACAAACAGGTACACTGCTCAAGGAAATCGAGGTAATGAATACTATGAGAGTTAAAAATCCTAATACAAAAAGTCCTTTCAAGTTTCAGAAAGGAATAATTTTATCATGTAAATCTACCATTGCTTTGTTTGATATGTTAAAAGGCTCTTATAGTATTGACTACCTACTTACACAAAGACTAAATCAAGATTGCCTTGAACATTTCTTTGGGTGTATAGGGCAAATGGATGGGCACTATGATCATCCTCATGCTGTGAACTTTAAATTTCGGCTAAAAAAAATGTTACTAGGAAAGGAAATTTAAGTATTAAGTGAAAAGTGTAATATCACCACTGTTGAAAAATCTCATGAATCAGCCAAAGACGATGAATCTATCACGAAAGAAACGGACTTAGCGTTAGAAATATGCCTAACAACGCAGATATTCAGAAATTTAGATTTTGATTTAGAGAAAGATGCTTTAGACGAGGAAGAAGACCTTTTGAGAGCAAATAAAGAAATAAAGAAAGATATTGGGGGAGTAATTGAGGAAGAAGCTCTTAAATACATTGGTGGATATATTGTGAAAAAATTTTGTGTAAAATATCCTGAGTTAGGAAATAAGACTGAAGAAGTGCTAAGGAATGATACTTGGATAGCATGTGTTAATCGGGGGGAATTGCATGCACCTTCTAGTCCGTTTTTTCACAGTTGTTAATAATGCGGGAGATTTTTAATGCTGTACACGGGGAAGCTCTCATGGAGGGAAAAAATTGTTTTAAAAAGCTTTATTTAGAATTAAAACAGTCTGGTATTGAAGTTCCTGACGATGTTATTGCTTTTTGTGTCAAGATATCGGTATATTTTCGAATGCGATATCTTAATAATTTGATAAAGTATAGTAAACCTCAAGGACGACCATGCAGAAAAAAATGAAAGTTGTAACTTAATGAAATATTTTCCAAAGGTAAAATGTTGTTTTATTTACATTGACTGTGTGATATATCTACGTTCTTAATGGGTTTCGCCAACACTAAGCCCCCTCAGATGACGTAGGTGCGCAGAAGAGGTTTAAAATCAGTACGCACCGTCAAAAAGCCCCTGTCCGGAGAGAAGCTCCGGGCAATCTAAAGAAGAAGCTGTCTGGCTGACCTGGTATATCTGGACCGTGGGTTTCCCACCGGCAGCCGTCATGAGCCGTCTCAATCTTCCCCCAAAGAGAGAAACAATTTATTGTGCAAAATACAAAGTTTACCAAGTACAGCACAACAGGCAACCCGGTCGCGGTATGCGTGTAGGGGTGAGCCCTTTTGGATGGATGGCATTGGCTGTGACATTTTACATACCTTTTCCACCCTATTGATTACTAGACAAATGTCATTCATCAGGGCTGATATGGTACTCATGTAGCATTACAAATTTCAAATACTTACAGTCAATCATATAAATAAAATACATGATAAGTAGGAATTGCCCATTGAAAGATTGCAAATTTTGTCATAAGTACTATATAATATGGAATTCTAATATATACTGTTCAATAAGTAATGATTTGAATGTAAACTATACGAAATATGCATTTTATCAGGTTTCTGTCTAGGTACATAGTTGCTAGTAACGTGTTATTATTGTAGTGTATATAATGAGGAATTTCTTACTGATTTACACAATTAAGTTTATGCACAATATTCTAACATAATTTTGTTACTGAAAGAATGACATTACATGTGGGCAACATATGAGACTTGATATAAACGTTATAAATAGATTAGAAACAATTCTAATCCTAACTGGTGACTGCAGGATAGGATGTATTACATTTTGGTTACTGTACAATATATAAATACTTATTTAGCTGAAAGAATTACGTTTAGATGAGGTCAACACATAAATTTTTTTGAAAGTGTTATTAAAATAAAAATTAAATACAACAGGTTTTATAATGTTACTAGGTAGCTGTAAAATGAGATATACTGCAATTTATGTACATATTATAGTATATATAAGTCTGTTGATTATCTGGAGCAAGCAAATTTAGGATGAGTAGCGACAACATTTTTCAGCACACCAGGTTGCAGAAAATGCTTGAGCAGGTCAACCCCACTCAGTCCCCGTGGCCTGTAATAAGTAATTTCTTCACATTCCATGAGATAATGACTGAGAGTGTGCTTCCTTAGCCCGCCACATAGTCTGCAGCATGTTTCTGATGGACTGGCAGCTGGCAGCACCTCCCATAGGTATCGATTCTGCATCCTAAGTCTGCTATACGTTGTTTGTTCTCTTCTGCTCTCTAGTCCAAGGAGTTTGTAATCAGGTGGTTTTCCTTCAGTAATTTCAAGATATTTTCTTATTGATGTGTGTGTTTCTTTGAGCATCTCTATTCTCTCATTGTAACTATTCATTATTTCCATTCCAACAGTCCTTCAACATATTCAGGGATGGTGTCAGTTTGTAGTCTACTCTCTCCTTCCTTGCGCCTTCCTTAGCGAGCTCATCAGCTCTCTCATTGCCTCTGATTCCAATATGTGAAGGCACCCATATGAATGCAATCATTCTGCCTGCTTGTTTGATTTGTGACAGCAGGTCTATAGCTCTTCTCACTATGGTGTTTGCTTCAGCTTTTCTTGGTGTTAGAGATTGCAGGGCACTCAGGCTGTCTGTTGCTATTATGGCATTGTCCCTATTCCTTTTTATAATGCTTAGTGCAGCCGTAATACCCAACAGTTCTGACTGTAGTACGGAGCATCAATCTGTCGATCGTAGGGACAGAGAGTGTACCTCTGCTCCATTCTGATACACAGTTACTCCGCTTCCTGCTCTCCCATCTTCCAGAAGTGACCCATCTGTGTAATAATGAACTCGTTCCCCTGGAATACTGTCCAGCCTCTGAAAATATTCATTCTTCAACACTGCAGGATTCATCTCTTCCTTTTTCCCTTTTAAAGATGAAAGCAGTATCTCAGTCTCTGGTATACTCCATGGCGGAATGCTTTTTACATCTATCTTGGTTACGTCTAGATATTCTTTCATGCTAGAGGCCTCTATTAGTTTTCTTGCTGCAGTAACCGAACCATTCTTTAGTCTTTTAGGGTAGCTGTGAATTAGAGTATCTCTCGTTAATCCATCGTCATCTGTCATGATAGACCTATACAACTGGATGATCGCTGTTATTGCTAATCTATGATGTATTGGCTTCAGACATGCCTCATTCCTTAATATTTCTTGCCTGACACTTTTAGGTGCCCCTAGTATACTTCTTGCAGCCTTGTTTTGGATGATTTCTAGGATACCAATATAGCTCTTCCTCAGTGGCAGCAACATGCTACTACTGTAATCAATGATTGATCTTATCATAGATGTATAGAGTTGCTTTACCATTGGTACACTCACTATCCTGTGAAGGAAGGAAGTAAGGGGGAAGGTGGCCTGTATAACAATCCCTGTGGAGGCTACATTATCCCCCTCCCCAAGCCCAGCTGAAAAAAAAAATGGGACTCAATCGCTCTTCAGTGAAAATTACAAAATAGAATGAGATACATTTATTGAAAGGAGTTTTTTTTTTCTGTTTATGCTATATCCAATATCATTTTCTCAGCATCAGCTGTTCATGCCTCTGAAAGGAATTTTCCTAAACAACATTCATTCCCAAACCTTCCATTTGCTGCTAAATTGCCGTATTCAATATATATATATATATATATATATATATATATATATATATAAATAGATATATATATATATGTACAGTATATATATATATATATATATATATATATATATATATATATATATATATATATATATAATGCATGCGTGTATACATATGTACGGATTATGGATGGATATTATAGTGTATGCGTGTAAAGATCACAAAATGTTTTCAAGTTGTTTTTAAGTAGGTGCCCCCCCCCCCAAAAAAAAAAAAAGGTTGGGAAGCCCTGCATTGCGTAACACCTTACCTTGCATGTCGACGCCCATAACTGCTCAGAAGTATCATTTTCCTCGTGTTGTCTAAGAAGGTTATGGTATCATAAGCACATGCATAAGGGATTTCCCAATGGTTGCTATGACAACGTATATGTTGTTAAAAGGGTATCTCAGGGATTTTCATCACTGGCTGAACACCTTGATGACAGTTGGCAAATCAACCGGGATTTTTGGCAGGTTCCAGTAGCTCCTTTACATTACATTACTGTTCTCTAAAATATTCTATTTTAATTGTTCACTACTTTTCTTGTAGCTTACTTCCTTATTCCCTTTCCTCACTGGGTTATTTTCCCATGCTGGAAAGCTTGGACTTACTGCATACTGCTTTTCCAACTAAGGTTGTAGCTTAGCTA
>NC_090743.1:125048167-125093167 GCF_036898095.1 Palaemon carinicauda | reverse complement strand
AAATCTAAGAAATCGTGATCGGCTCAACTGGTAAATCTAAGAAATCGTGATCGGCTCAACTGGTAAATCTAAGAATTCGTGATCGGCTCAACTGGTAAATCTAAGAAATCGTGATCGGCTCAACTGGTAAATCTAAGAAATCGGGATCGGCTCAACTGGTAAATCTAAGAAATCGTGATCGGCTCAACTGGTAAATCTAAGAAATCATGATCGGCTCAACTGGTAAATCTAAGAAATCGTGATCGGCTCAACTGGTAAATCTAAGAAATCATGATCGGCTCAACTGGTAAATCTAAGAAATCGTGATCGGCTCAACTGGTAAATCTAAGAAATCATGATCGGCTCAACTGGTAAATCTAAGAAATCATGATCGGCTCAACGGGTAAATCTAAGAAATCGTGATCGGCTTAACTGGTAAATCTAAGAAATCATGATCGGCTTAACTGGTAAATCTAAGAAATCATGATCGGCATAACTGGTAAATCTAAGAAATTATGCATAACGTGAAAGTTCAAACTTGCAGTGTATGATTTTATGTTGAACAGGATCACATAAACCTCTCTTTATAGTTTATATGGGCAGATCTACTCCAATGTTGCTACTGTTGTTTAAAATATTTCATATTAATTATTCATAGCTTCTCGTGTAGTTTTATTTATTTCTAATTCTCGCTGGGCTATTTTTCCCTGTTGGAGCCCTTGGGGTTATAGCATCCTGCGTTTCCAACTAGAGTTGTAGCTGAACTGCTATTAATAATAATAATAATAATAATAATAATAATAATAATACATCCCTAACGACGTTCAAGCGGTTTGGTAATATTTGGCCAGAAGCAAAAAGAAGAAATTATCATGGGCATAAGGAAAAAAACTAACCCCGATTTCCTTCATGAGAGGACTAACAACTAACCTTTGGTCTCATTTTTCCCTACAAGGCCGACGGGACCGGCAATAGAATGGTAATGAGGATTGTGGGAAAGTTTTACCTATCCCATTCGAAATGGGAAAAAAAATTAGAAAGTGCATACTGTGAGGTTGTTAAAATCCTGTTCATTGATTATTCATGAAGGGTGTACGGAGTCTGAGGGACTAAGGACCAAGTGGTGGAACCTTTGGTGAAACGTTCAGTGTTATTAATCATGCCGGGGAGGGGGGGGGGGAGCGCGCATGAAAAGACACAACACGTTTTTAATAAAGGTGATAATCATATCTTGTAAATGGCTACTACTATTTTGCAAAGCTTATGAACAAATGCACAAACAAATGAAATTAAACGATATAAGAAATAATAACAAATAGGAGAGAGAGAGAGAGAGAGAGAGAGAGAGAGAGAGAGAGAGAGAGAGAGAGAGAGAGAGAGAGAGAGAGAGCCTTAAATTTCCAGTTTCACGCCCGACGTTCCATTATGGATATATTGGCGTTGCCATGAATGTCATTCCCCTAACCACGCATAGTAAACACAGTATTCGTGTTGACCTGCTCTTGCTACTCGTTTCGCAGACTAAATTTACTAAAATTTTCAGTTTTGTATTACTTTTTGCTCTTGAGATTTGAGTTTTCGACCTTCCAGAAGATATTCTTGGTATCAGTGTATAACTGACTAAAACATTTTAAGAATACCTTGTCACTTCAGTCAATCGCCCTAATATAATAAAGAGTAGTGCATTGTTTTAAATATATATATATATATATATATATATATATATATATATATATATATATATATATATATATATATATACATACATATATATATATATTATATAGATAGATATAATATATATATATATATATATATATATATATATATATATATATATATATATATATATATATATATATATAAATGGATTTTGACCGAAGCGAAAAATCTATTTTTGGGTGAGATGGCCATGTCGTCCTGATGGAAGTTCCTTAAAGTAGCTTCCCAAGGGATATATGTACTACAGTGATATTCCCAGAGAATTTTACCTTTAGGTATCCAGAATTCTAACTCCTGGCGCGAATATCCTTAAAATTTCTCCAAAGGATATCGCATAATATCAGCGGACGCATTCTTGACACGCCTCCATAGCAATCTGCACCCCAAACAGCGTTTTGGCTTCGAGGAGGATGTGGCAAAAGGGAGCTGTCCAAAGGCTCTCCCCGCTCTCGTAATACTATTGGGAATACAACAGCGCCATTCCCACGACGGCGGACATTCCTTTTTTTTTTTGTAGCGATCTCGCTCGGTGATATTTCCTGGTGATGTAACTTTTCGATCGTTTTACAGGATTATTATTATGTTTTCTCCATCTTCTTCCGCCTCTGGAAAGTTGAGTATCGGGTCTTTACTATGAGTATATTTTAGCTCCTGTTTCACAATGAAATTAGAGTATTTTATTGTGTTTAAGAGCTAGGTCAGTTACTGGAGGCGCCATGGCGCCGTCGTTCGTTAGGCATGTGTTATTTAGATAGCAGAACGACTTCCAGTTTTTAATAACTTTATTTAATTATTTTTATTTATTTAGCTATTTAGCAATTAGTCTTGTAAAGTTTTGATAATGTGCATAATTTTTGTTTCCCCCTTTTCTCTGTCGATCGTATAGTTAGAGTTTCAGTGATTTAGGTAACCGAGATCTCGTATAGCCTAGGTAACCTTACCTAGACGTTTTACTATACGTTCAGACTTTCCCCAGTTACCCTCGTGTTTTGTTTTCATTCAGTGGAGACTGATACCTCCTATAATGTTATGAATCATTACACGTCTCTTCGGAGACTTAGGGTAATCTCTTTTGATGGCTTCTTTTTCGGTCCCATACAGCAGGGGAACCCCACTCTCTACAGGACCTCCACTGTCGGTTTACCTTATTCGTTCACAGTATTTAAAGTTTCATATCACGTATTCTTCATTTATTGTTAAATCGCCACTGTCAAAAGACTCGTGAAATAAGAAAGTCTTCAGTTTCCTCCTGAAAGCATTAATGTCTTCAATCATTCGAATGTTTCGTGGGAGCTTATTATATAGTCTCGGGGCGGCATATTTAAAGGCTCTAGACTAGAGCCTAAAGTAGACATATATCTAGGTTCCAACAGTTTGAAGCCAACTACAACTATTCTCGTATCAACACGATTTGTTGGCTGCGCAATATGTAGCAATTCTCTTAAGTATTTTGGACGCCCGGTTCCGATAACTTGGTGGGTTATTGTACATATTTTAGATTCAATCCTCGCTTTAATCGGCAGCCAGTGTAAATCAATCAGTAGGAACAGAAAATGAGGGTAGGAATCACGCTATAGTAGCACCCACATATATTTATTGTAAAACACTCTTTTGGCAAAATAACACACTGATTGATGTTACATAAAGGTGTACAACTAACCTTATAAAAATCCAAAGCCTCAAAATTGCTTTAGCCTGTGCTGGACACGATTTACCTGTAAAGATAAAAATAAAACATTTAAGTGGGTCGAATGAAAGTCAACCTCTTACACCACTCCCTCTTCACACCTAGGCAAATGTCATTAAATATAATTGTAACATATGTTCTTGAATAATGCACACACACACACACACACACACATATATATATATATATATATATATATATATATATATATATATATATATATATATATATATATATATATATATATATGTATATGTATATGTATATGTATATGTATATGTATATGTATATATATATATATATATATATATATATATATATATATATATATATATATATATATATAAATAGGAAATACCTTAACTACAGTAGAGAATATATTAACAACCTGTAAGAAAAAGAAATGGACATGGGCAGGACATATAATGAGAGTGACCGACAAATGAGACACTAAGAATAACAAAACGGGTCCCTAGAGATTGCAAAAGAGGCCGGGGGAGGAAGAAAAGACGAGGGTTTGACAAACTAAGAGTTTGCCTGTGTTGTCTGGCATAGAAAGACCAATAAACAGACGCAAGTGGAAGGACATGTCTGAGGCCTTTGTTTTGCAACGGATTTCTAACTAGTCAAGATCTATAGCACAGTAATAGGGCAAGTGGGTAGTGCCGTAGCCTCTGTACCATGGTCTTCCACTGTCTTGGGGTAGAGTTCTCTTGTTTGAGGGTACACTCGGCCACACTCTTCTGTCTTATTTCACTTCCTCTTTTGTTAAGTTTTTATACATATAGAAAATATTTATCACACTCTTCTGTCTTATTTCACTTCCTCTTTTGTTAAGTTTTATACATATAGAAAATATTTATTTTAATGTTGTCACTGTTCTGAAAATATTTTATTTTTCCTTGTTTCCTTTCGTCACTGGGTTATTTTCCCTGCTGGGGGCCCCTGGGCTTACAGCATCCTACTTTTCCAACCAGGGTTGTAGCTTGGCAAGTAATAATAATAATAATAATAATAATAATAATAATAATAATAATAATAATACGAGAAGAGGAAGCAAAGCTTGAGAGAAGAAATGAGAATAATCCCATTCCCAAATAAGTTTTTGAGTGTAACTCTCTTGGCAGCTCCTCTCACTGCGGTATGACTACTCCCCCCCCCCCCACCCGAAGGACGGGGCGATATACCGAGAAGTAATAAGTTTGGTAACCCCGCTCAGCGTGAGAGGAAAGAAATATATATTTAACCAGATACTTGCTTTTTATTATATAGGGGAGATTGGTAAGCTGTAATGCTTTATTCCTAACACTAACGAGTTTTCGTGACAGAGAACAAAAAATTCAAATCACGATGACATAACAAACATCCTAATAGTAGGAAGAAGGATTAGGGCTAGAATGATTCTGGGATTCCCCATGTGCGTCACGCTTATTGCACAACGTCCAAGGACAAAACAAGTCGCCACTGACTTAGCAAATATTGTGAATCTTACCACAATGCTCTTTTTTTTATAATCAACTTCAATCTGTTTTCTGACAATGGGAGTTACCTTCTAATACACACAACCAAATGTTACTTCAATCGACAAGATCACTTACAAATAAGTGTTAGAATAAGTTTCAATAGAAGATATAACATGTGACTGGTTTCATTTCCAGTATGATGGGACATGATCGAGTGAAAAAAATAAGCCGTATAAGAACTAGTTTTTTTTCGTTGGCTCTACTGAAGCGAAAAATTTAGTTGGGAAAGTCTCTCTCTCTCTCTCTCTCTCTCTCTCTCTCTCTCTCTCTCTCTCTCTCTCTCTCTCTCTCTCTCTCGGGTCACCATGATCTGTCCCCCAGATACTTCTATCTATTCAATCTTGCCCTATCACGCCAACTGCCCTCTTACTGAATCCAAAAATCTCCATTTCTGCTCCTCTAATGAATTCGTTTCTGATCTTATCCTAACTCGTTACACCCAGTGAAAACGCAAACATTTTCATTTCTGCAACGCCCACCTCAGCTCCTTAGTTAAAGGTACGGTCTTCAAAACATACAACATAGTTACTCTTGTCACCACTTGAAAGGCCTTCCCTTTCAGACTTGTATCCTTCTGTCGCACAGCACACTTGATACCCTTCTCCAGTCATTCTTCTTTTTTTTCCCACCCTTATCCCTACATTAAGAGATGGACTGCCAACAGTTAGGGGTTAAGGCTAATCCCTGGTGTAATCCCACCTTAACAATCGACCATTCTGTTGTGCCTGAAACACACCTCACTGCTGTCTATTCTCATACATATCCAGCATTGCCCTCACATACTCCTCATCCACTCCAGAATCTCTTGAACCCTATCATAAGTTTTCTCTGGGTCCAAAAATACACACAGCCATTTTTTTGCCCTCGCTATTTTCAATTTACATTCGCAAAGGCAAATGTGGCAGCTAAAGTGCTCCTACCTGGCATGAAACCATATTGCTGTCAACTGATATTTTACTTGTACCCTAATTCTAGCTTCTACATCCCACAAGCACCTCCACAGGGATATAGTCTGGATCCATCATCTTTCACTTTATTCATTGTCTTTAAAACATTCCTTGCCTACATAAACATATATGTCTACAGAGCTTCAACCAGTCTGTCCTCTCGTGCATTCATAAGCTCTGCTTTCATTGTTATACCCATCAATATCCTCAGAACATTGACAATTTTCATTTTTTCATAACCCCTGCATGCTTATATCTTTCCCTACTTGATTTGTGGTTGTTCAGTCCGTAAGTCTTGTATGCAGCCTTTCATAAAACCTAAATGCTTCAGCTCTTGCTTTCCCACTGCCCTCTTAACTTCTTGTCGTTTCGCCTCCAATCCACACCTCTCAGTATCTCTTTGCTTAAACCATTAATGCATTGCTATCTCTTTTTCTCATTATACATTCTCGGACATCTTCATTCCATCAACTGCCCTTATTTGAAATCCCTAATGAAATTCCAAACCCCCCCCCCCCGATTCTATTCTCTAATTGTTATTGCTGTCATTCCCCAGTCATCTCACAGCCTGCGTTACACCCTCTCTGAAGTTTGTTTTGCGTTCTTAATTTTTCATCTTCCACCATCTGGTCCTTGGTTCTGTTCTTGCAGTCTTCCTTTTCCTTAAAGATAGGCCATCACACACGCCTAAAAGAAATTCTAAACCATGTGAACAGAAAAATTACATAAACTTGATAATCTTGATTACTTCTGCATCAAGATTGCATTTGGTTACTTAAACATGAACAAGATTAAACAAATCAGGTTTTAGGGTTTGGCATCATGAAAATAACCTTTTTTTAAAGCCAAACTTCATAACTGATCTTGGGGTTTAGCATTAAGACATATCACATTTAAATATATTGTACTAACATCTACGTGCTAAAGTTACAGTATGCCTAAATGTGCCAACGGTTTTATTATACTACTTTATTTATAAAAAATTTAGGCTTATGATTACCAATTCCCAATTAACACCTTTCAGTCATTTGTATGGTCATGTTTCTGTAAAGAACTGAATTAATTGAAATAAATTGTCAACATGTCTCACGTTACGTATGGTAATTATCCTCGCTGGCAGTTGAACACAGATGTAATATAATGCTAATTTGTACAAGCACATACTCTTGCTCCAATATCTATTAATATTCAATTTGAAATACAGTTCTGTTTATTGCCTTCGACAAGACTTTGTTTTATTAAAAAGATCAGCGGAAAATTGTTCTTCTCTTGAGAAAATGACCTCCAATGCTTAGGTTTGGCAGAATAAATCTGGATCTTGGGGGAGGGAAGGTTGGACTACTTTATATTTTTCAGAATGGAAGCAGAATGAATTGCCTAGTCTAACTTTTATGAATAAATTATCATTATTATTATCCTTATCTATTTCAATAACAATTAGGGGAATTTATTGATAGATTTTATTTCAAGAGGACATGAATCTACCACTAACTCTTTAGGGGTCAATTTGAAATAAAATTCCTACTGAAATAATTAAGTAAGACCCCTATGTCTATTTGAACATCATTTAAATAATCCAACTTTTTATCGAGCTTTGGAGACTGTTTTGCATCACATAATTTGGTTGCATAGTTTAATTTTTGGATGTTTCGATTAATTTCCAACCATAAATCTGTCTTGATTCCACCAGGAGCTACGTGATAACAGTCCCAAAGAAGTGGTTTCCTGGAGGAGATTTGCAGGTGTGTGTCCAGGTGAAGAATCCCCAGGCGCCTCAAGGGAAAATAAGTGTTAGTATCCAGCATGTTAGTGGACTAGGAATATTCAGCATTGACAAGAATATAAGTAGACAACTGCTCGTTGAAGAATCTGTTCAGGTTCCAGAAGGTAAGGTCATGTGTTGGTTGTGGTAATGAGAGGTCATTTGTTGGATCCTGTTTACTATGTAAAGTTATTTTTCAGTATTTTGGTTACTGTGTACAGTCATTCGTTAGGTTGGGGTTGATGGCTTTGAAGCTGATCAAGCTAATCCAGTTCTTAATTCAGTTATCAAAGTTTGTCTGCCCACAGAGCTTTATTAAAAAAAATTGAGCATAAACTATTTACCATATAAAATAAAAAAGAAAACTAACAAAGTTACAAACATATTTTTCAGGTGACCAACACCTCTGTAGCAACATTTCTCTGCCACAAGCATCAGACCATATTCGGTCTACAAACAAAGATATCATATCCATCACTGGAATATTGGATGATACTGCTGTCAACCACACCCATGGTATCGAACGTCAGAATAACTTCAATAAGACCATTGTACAAACGGACAAGTATCTATACAAACCAGGCCAGAATGTCCAATTCAGGGTGCTGTCACATTCTGGTCCTCTCATGGAGATTTCTACTGAAAATGTGAGTTTATCCCAAAACCAACCAGTTTATCTTAATTACAAAACTTTGCCATCATATTCAGGCCATCAGAACTAATAATAGGGTGCGAGTGTTTCCCTTGTGGAATTCACGTACCTCTTGGGTCAAAGACAACCTCTTTTACTATCCATCTTGTTTTCTCCTCTCATTCCAGGCCATTAGCCTATACAGTACTCAAATAGTATACTGTCCAATAAACTTTCCTATTTCTTTACGAACGTAATAGTTTGTGTTAATGTGGTGATCCTCCTAAACCACTAAGACCACCAAGCCTTATTCCTTCACTTTTGCGGCATTAGACCTAAGGATATAAGGATGAAAATTCGAGCGAGGATAAATGTTGATATCCCACCTTTAACATAAGAGGAGCTGTGAGCCGTACATCCTTCAGAATTGCATTGTAATTTTTCCATACACAACACCATAAACATATAGTGTTTTAGTAACACCAATCAAAAATTTTTAAATTTGTAATTTTATGTTGCAGTACCAAGAGATCTACATAACCACACCATCTAATAACCGAATTGCCCAATGGTTAGATGTTGACAACTCCAAAGGCCTTGTCCACTTGTCATTCCAACTCGCTGACGAACCAGAGGAGGTAAGGTGCACTTTTCTATATCATTTACTATGGGTTTTTATTACTAATTTATTATGGCTGTTAATACAAATCCAGTGGGTTCCCTTCATAGTTTGGTTCCATAAACCTTAATTTGGGAACACATTTCATAGTTCCTTAACTTTAAACCCATAAACTGATCAAAGATATTACTCCAATATATAGGGGGTCTACAGCATCAGACTGAACAATGGAAGAGGTGTGGAAACTGCTACAACCTTTGAAGTGAAAGAATATGTCCTACCCAGGTTTGAGGTGACAGTGAAACCACCTAAATATGTTTTGGTAACTGCTAGCAACGTAACATTTTCTGCCTGTGCAAAGTAAGTTACATGAAATATTAATTTGTTTACTCTTGTTACATTAATCGGTAGAATTATAAACATACATTCAATAAAAGACAAAAGTTGAATCGATAATTTTTAATGGAATATACAGTATCATTCATCAAAATCTAATGGGTACATCTTTTTTTTTCTTTTTAGTAGAGCATAATTTATAATAAGTTTTCATTCACTTGTGTGTCCACCAGGTATACATTTGGAGAACCAGTTAAAGGGAACATTTCCTGGGAAGTCAACAACCTGCAAAACTCTGGATGTCGATCAGTCACTATTAAGAATGACACTGTAAGGGACATAAAATACCGATACATGTTCTGTAACTTATGGCAGTATAGATTTACTAACGTTGACCACAAATATTTCAAGTATCAAAGAGAGTGGAGCACTTAATTGCTACATGTTCTAAAAGGAACTGACCAACCTAGTGCATATGAAGTACTGTACTCTTAAAACTCTACTAATTCCTTTACAATATATGAATTAATCCACAATACTTAACTGGCCTAATTCTCAACATTATTCTGAAAGAAACTTATTAAATACTGTACCACTATTCTACATTATATGGTTTTTTTATTAGTCGCTGAAACAAGGCTTTATTTTCCAGATTTCTGGTTGCAGTGAACTCACCGTACAGTCTACAGACATCAGACTTGTAGATTGTAATGTTCATAACATCAGAGCTAAGGTTACAGTGACAGAAGAGGGTACTGGGGCAACTGAGACAGGCATGGAGTCTGTTAACGTTGAAAGAAGGGCAGTGATTTTTGAAAGTCTCTTCAATGATGACTTCAAGAAACCTAACTTGCCCTACACATTGAAGGTACAATTAATTGATTTTGCAATGAGCTTACCAAGTAATGTTTACATGCAGAAAAGGTCACATGAATATGAATATACTCTGTATCCTGGTCATTTGCTAACAGTAACTAATTTATTCAAGACTACTCTATAGATCAGACTTTTCCGAAGTGACTTGGATTATTCTCTCACAAATGATACTTTGACTTAGTCTTCTACAATATTAGGAGACAAATGATTAATTCTAACCTATGATTTTGCTCATCACCAGGTTTTTGTTAAAACACCTGATGGATCCCCTGCTAGTGGAGAACCTCTCGAGATATGCCATGGAGGCTCTTGCAATAACCTCACGACCCCATCAGATGGCATAGTTAAAGTTTACTTAACCAATTCTCAAAGCAGGAAAGTTACAGTGAGTACTGTACAGAGTAGTTTGCTTCCATCTCCTTACTTGAACACTACAATATATACAAATCTGGAAAAAAAAATCTAACACTCGAGACCAAAATTATTTTATTTTCCTCAATCAGATGAAACGTGTGGTAACCAGAGCTCTTTTGAATGAAGACAGTTTTGACCAAACTATAAAGAGGTTTTACTCTCCATCCAACTCTTCTCTTCTCATCCACGCTCCAGAAGAGACTATAAATTGCACCAGTGGTGAAGAAAACAGCCACACTTTGAAAGTCTTGTATGCTGCTGTTCAACAGAAGTCCACTATTTTGAATGTTCAGGTAAACTAGCCAAAATATACTGAATCTTATAACCATCAAATTGTACTGTCCTCTCTCTCTAAATTCATGTGAGCCGTAAAATTAAACTTATCAACTACAAAGAATTGACCTCGAACCAGAGAATGAAGGTTGGTTAATGATACTTTATTAATGGCACTGTTGAAACAATTTCCTTCTTTTTCTTGATCACAGGTTATGTCAAGAGGAAAGATCCAACTCTTCAAGTCAGAGGAGTATGAATTACCTTCCTCTGAATTACCTTTTGAAGAAGAAAATTTCATTGATCCTCTCTCTCCTGAGCCAGCAGATGTTGTCACTGGCCTTCTTAATATTCCACTCACTTTGCCTACGACTGCATCACCAAAGATAAAGGTGAGAAAACGGGAGTGTCAACTTATGGTTGTTTACAATAACAATTTATACCATAATAATTGTACACTTCATTTCCCTATTCATCGAAATAAATTTTCAAACCTTGTTTTCAAATAGCGATTTTAGATGTGATCAGCATGTTTTGAACTTTTAAAAATATCTAATACTATTACAGGTACTAGTATGGTATATAAAAGATGATGGAGAAGTTGTCTCTGATGTGAAGGAAATGACAGTACAAAAGTGTCTACCTATCAAAGTGGACTTTGTCTGGTCCACCAACAGAACCCAACCAGGAGATACTGCTTCTCTGAAACTAACATCTGCTCCAGATTCAATTTGCAGCTATGGTTAGTGTCAATTACTAAGTTACCACTATTATACAGTATGTTCCAAATTTTGTTTATATTACTTTGAGAACCAACGTCCTACTTTTCACATTCCACTTCATATCCATAGTTCTTTGGTTAGCCATACTAATTTAGATAAATCCTCCATAACTTAAAATTTAGCTCTTTATCGAACTGTTTTTCCCATGTATTTTAAGCTTTCGATTATAGTTTCACCTAAGACATCACAATCTATAGAACTTCAAAAATTTACTGCATTGCTCAATACTTTTTACAAGACCAAGAGTTTGGACGCTCTAGCTTAAGGAGCTAAGTATAAAAATGGAATAAATATACATCCCCCTTTAAATACAGTATAGTATTGTATTCGCTGAAAAGCTTGCAAACTGCAGCTGGGTTAAACATATAAGTGTGGGTTAAAAAAAAAACTGATGAGATTTATTTCTGAAAATAAAGATATTGACTTTTTTCCATCAACTACAGGGGTTGTGGATAAGAGTGTAGAGTTATTGTCACCAAGGAAAGATACTTTAACTGTTGACAGTTTGTTTTTGGATGACTACCGTTACAACCTTCAACCCTGGAGATATCGACAGGTTAATGACTACAATTACTGCAGGAGTTTGCTGCAAGTTGATCCTTGGGGTAAGATTAATCTCTATTTTTCAAGGTCTGCATTTAACTTCTGATATGGTTAGTTTATAATGAATGCTAGCCTAATTTAATTATAGCACATTAA
The DNA here is from genome assembly GCF_036898095.1 of Palaemon carinicauda. Lineage (NCBI taxonomy): Eukaryota > Metazoa > Arthropoda > Malacostraca > Decapoda > Palaemonidae > Palaemon > Palaemon carinicauda. Next base: position 125,080,917 of record NC_090743.1, on the reverse strand, counting down.
ATTCTAACAATAAAAATAATTTAATGCTCCTAAATTTCGCATCCTTATCTTACAAAAGAAGATATATTAATTTTTCAGTCCCTTTTAGTTGCCATATAGTACTTTTTCTATTTTACAGAAGGGAGATATAACTACTACACAGATTACGTTGATGCTCTTCATACATTTGACGTAAGTATGAAGCTTTGGTAAATTTTCTGTGGATTTCTTCAAAATATGTACATTAAACAATCGACATATCATAAGCAGTAAAAAGGGAATAATAATTCTTGACTTCTACAGCAATCTGGCCTTTACATTTTCACGGATCTTCAAGTGGAAACCAGACCCTGCGTTAAAGAAGGTAAGAATCCTTTGCCGTTTCAAACCTCCTTTTTTAGTGTTCTCTGCTCTAAGATTCAAGTTTTAACATACCTGAAACAAGTGTATTGTAAGAGGTAACTATATCACTGTCTCTGCCATTGAAAATACTGTAATTTAGATTTAAAAAGCAGTTTCTTTTTGCATGTTGGAAAATTGCAGAATGAGCTTTCTCTTGGGTGAAAATTTATTCCAGATTGTGAATAATTATGGTTTTACTAATAATAGCAGCAGAAATAATAATAGCATATTGTAGTAACATTTTATGAAAATTTCATCTGGGAGAAGTTTATTGTTACAAGACAAAGGCGTACAGTATAGAGATAACGGCATAGCCGTTTAGTGTTATATATCCTCTCTGGCTTCCACAATACGCCGTACTTAAACAATTAATTTCATCTGAAGACATAAGTGAAAACTGGTATTCCGGGAAGATAAACCATTCAGGCCTAGCATGGTTTCTTGGTAATGAGGGCACAAATCCTGTATGAGATATTGACCACGTGCAAGAAAGAATTTTCCAATTCCTCTAACATACAAATTCTAATCGTATCGCCAGGAAAAAAAAATTAGCTACTCTATATTAAGGTTTAGAGACTTATTATTTATAATGGTGGTGTAGGTTGGAAAGGAGCACAATAAATTCTCAGAATATGTCTGGGATAAAAGGGTTGATCAGACTCACACACACTTGCCTCTTGTTTCCCACGCATGTGCAACTACAAGCATTCTCTAAAGACAGCCATTAACCTTCAGGCATACCTGTACAGGTCTCTGTGTAGGCATACCTGAACATTTGTGATAAGTCTGCAGTTTATATTGGCTATGCACGTGACCTCTATATACAGTTAATCTCCTTCAATATGACCAGCTAACCATTGCAGGAATACCTGAAGGATCATGGCTGATTTTATTTTTTTAAGTACATACTTAATTGTGGTCTTATTGGCTAAAATCATATGGCATAAAAGTTAGACTTGTGAAGGGTTTAAAGGTATTAAAAAAGTATTTTAGATAATTTCAAAATAAAAATTATATTTTAATACCTCCTGTTTCTTTTTTTTCTCCAGAATATGAAAACTTTGGCTTTGATAATAGAATCCACTCTAGTGGTTTTAGTGGTGGTGCTCTACCTAGACCATCACCACCAGTACGATCTCGACCACAATTTGCTATTGCACAAGATGTTGCAGGACCATCCTCTCAATCAGCAGATGAACCAAGAACAGACTTCCCTGAAACTTGGCTTTGGAATCTTGTTGTTGTTCCGTACGTGTATACTGTATTCTCTATTTATGCTATTAAAGAGATATTACTGTGCTGTATATACTGTATTTCATCGAGTTATAAACATTTCTGGGTTACTTAAACTTGTATTAAATTTTTTCTTTAAAGGACAACTGGAGTGCTTGAAGAGAATGTAGAGGTCCCAGACACCATTACTGAATGGGTTGGTAAGGCAGTGTGTGTCCACCCAAAGATAGGTGTTGGAGTATCAGAAAGGGCATCCCTCATAACATACACTTCTTTCTTTATTGACCTCACCCTCCCTCCTTCCATCAAGAGAGGAGAAATTCTGCCTGTCAAAATTTCAGTCTTCAACTACCTTCAGCAGCCCCTGCCAGTAAGTGTTCAAAATAGTTTTTAAATTTAACCTCTAAAACTTGAAAATAAAACTTTCAATTGATTGGAATACTGAGAAAATAGATCAACACTGTACAATAGCTTTACCCCATCATGGCTACAATAAGCAATTGTTTTTTTCTAAACAGGTGAGGGTCACTTTGGAGAGCAGTACAGAATATGAACTCACTGGAGAAACTGATGAAACCTTACCAGCTGGCCAAAGACTATCCTGTATTGGAGCACAGGAAAAGCATGTCCACACAGTCAAAATAAGACCGACAATCATTGGAGATGTGAACATTACAGTCAGGGCTTATGTGGATACTGAAACCACTCTGCCTTGTGGTGACAACCCTGTTAATATTGACAAAAGGTAATACTGTACTATATTGTGTAAGGGCAAGGAATTGGGGGATATGATTAAATAGTTATCATAAGAGAGACAATAATCTGTTAATAAATGACGAATTCCCTTTCACAGAGATGCTCTTGTGAGGCCCATAACAGTAGAAGCTGAAGGTTTCCTAAGAGAAGAAATTTGGAGTAAATATATATGTGCCAATGGTAAGTTCAACTAAATTTTGTTTCTGTAGCACAAAGAAATGTGTGTGTTATGCTTTTGAACATATTGGGAGTTACGAAAGTAAATGTGTAACCGGTGAAAGACACTTTTAAATTTATTTGGAAAATGTTTATGCTTTAAGGTAATTATTTTCTCACACAGAAATCAACAGAGACTGCCTGTATCTAAATCATAACTAAAGATAAAAGTATAATTTGTCCGTTTCATCTTGCAGAAGTAGCTGATGGAGAAGACTCCCTTGAGACAGCAGAATTAATTGTACCCCCCGGTATGGTAGAAGGCTCTGAGAGGGCATGGGTCACTGCAGTTGGAGATCTTCTGGCCATTTCGCTACAGGTTAATCCCCTTTATTCACATCTATTTTTTAACACGCTATCATAGCTTTATGTATTAATGGAGTTTGGCTTAATTTTTTCTTTGCATCTTTATAAGCAATAAAAACTTTGAGTATGGCACTAATGAGAATTTTGATTTTGACAGAATCTTGGGTCTCTCATCCGCATGCCTTATGGGTGTGGTGAACAGAACATGCTGAACTTTGCTCCTAATATATACATCCTGAAATACTTAATTGCTACAGGACAAAAGACTCCTGAAGCGAAAGAAAAGCTACTCAACTACATGAGGACTGGTAAGTTGGAAGTCAAGTCTAACTTATGGTACTTTGTATTGATGAATATTACTTTGTAACCTTTCAAAATATTAAAAAACATCCATAAATATTTTACACAGTTTTGACATTTTTATTACGACTTTGTTGTTACCAGGACCACCCATAACTTACAGTGCCCAAGTCAAACTAAGCATCTTAAAACTCTTGATATGTACTTTAGTTAATTAAGCTATCTTCCTTTTTTACAGTTATTGAGGATTCTCTAAACTTACAAAATACACACAAGAACTTTCATCCTAAATCTAACTCGCTCCCCATTTATATCACATAGCCTATAGCTTTACTTTAAACGAGTATTCACCTAACTGAAATGACACATGAAACAATCTAAAATATATGCATGATTATTATCATTACTAGCTAAGCTACAGCCCTTACTTGAAAAGCAGGATGCTATAAGCCTAAGGGCTCCAAGAGGGAATAATAGCCCAGTGAGGAATGGAAATATGGAAGTAAAGTATGAGAAGTAATGGAAAATGAATAAAAATATCTTTATCATTCACAATAAAATGTCATGTATACTGTAAACTATTAACACGACTTTAATCAGCCTATTAAGCATATAAAATCTGGACTAAATCTATGCTCTCTCTTGTTGCAGGATATCAACGCCAGCTGCTATATAGACATGGAAATGGCTCCTACAGCGCTTTTGGCGAAGCTGATGACTCCGGCTCTAATTGGCTCACTGCCTTTGTCCTAAAGTCCTTCTCTCAAGCAAAAGATTTCATATTGGTCAGTACCATTTACGAACCGTTTTTATTGTTCTTGTCCTCTAGCTATGAAGCGTGTGACTTGTGGATTTTCATAAAACAGAATTTAAATAATTAAAGTTCTTATTTCTGTGTTGTATTTGCCTGATGGTAATATTGCTCATTCTCCAAACGTTAAACCAATTATACCTTTACCCGTAAAATTTTAAAATCTTAGAAATTTTCTTAATTCTTCCCTTTAATAAACACCATGCATTTAGTAAAGCATGGGGCATTCTAGCAATAAGTGGCAATTGACATGCCATTTTCTGTCTTCTCAGTTCTGAAGTCCAAATTATCCCTATCCTGTTGACACCAGTACGTAGTGGGGCATGTAGAGTATGAGGCGAGTATAGAAATAAGGAATTTTATTATCAAATTGTTTACTTCAATGAACCTTCCCTGATGTTCATATTGCTAACTCAACCACACTACTTGAGGTGGAAAGTCAGTGAAAGAAAGAGATGGGATAGATACAATTAAAAGAATCGTACCATGGTTAACATCCACCAACCTGGAATAGATTCCTCTTAACAAACCATCCCTCAATATGGCTTGAAATTCCAGACACCCAGATTGTTTAAAAAAGCTATTTAGCCGTTGGGACCAGATTTGCCATTTTGAGAGCGCATTCACTGGACTAATGAAATCTAGTGATGAAAAAAGATTACGAAGCTCGTCACTAGCGTTATCGAAAGTTGGCTGATTATGTGAATTATCTAAAGGTTGAGGCTTTTAATTATCAGTGTCATCCCCGCTACAATCGACTAGCTTAGTCTTTTCTGGCTTTTATACATAACAATTTGTCCTTTTGGGACTTTGTTTCAATATATCAGAGGATTTCTGTAATAGTTATGAGGTAGTATGAAGGATTACCGTTGACTTGGTCGGTAGCCAGTGCCATCTACTTTCACATGAGAGGTACAGTGAAGGAAAGGATCTTTTCCCATTCTTTTAATCACAGTATTGCCCCTGACACTATACATGAAGGGAATGCGGATAATGAACTAAAACAATTCCTTTGCAAACTCCACACAGTACAGTAATTGTTACAAAAACCAAGGGAAGACTTCTTAATGCAATCAATCTGGAGAAAACAAACCTAAGTCTGAAAAACTGCAGAGATAAAGAGACTGGCACATCAGTTACCACTTGCCACTAGAATTCTCCTTCCATTAATAAGTGCATGTGTTTATTGCACGCAATAAAATGAGAAAAATTTAGATTCTTACAGGTGAAGGTTGATTAAACAGAGGTTCTAAAGAACCAATATTAACATCAGGGGAAGTTCATAGAAATCTTGGCATTTTTACACAATTGTTTTATACTGTAACATTAATAATTACAGTACAGAACTGTAATTAATTTTGGCTGAATTTGGTCGGGATATGGCTGTATAAATGCTTCATATGATAGTGACTGTCTGATATAAAGGTAAACTGTACATCTAACCTTTAGCAATCCTTTCAGATTGATGAAGACAGCCTTAATGTAACCACATCATGGCTAACTGATACTTACGGCAATGAAACCTGTGCCCAGTCTATTGGGAAAGTATTCAATAAAGGATTGAAGGTAAGTGGACAAATTTTCTGTCTGATAAACTTAATTACTGAACAATTTTAGGTTAAAATTAATTTTATATCTAACATCGATACATTCTTGAAAAGTTATCAAAAACAAATAATGGCCAATGTACTCAAATTTCATAATAGTAGATGTAAATATATAAGACATGAAAGTACACTTAGCATAATTATGCAATTAAATATACAAAGTGTAACACTGTACCATTAATTATTTCTACCTTACACAATACGTAATTTTACACAAACTAACGATTACTAAGGAAAAAAAGTTCTTGAATGCACAATCAAGAATACACAACAAATCATACCTTTCATTTACATAAATAGAAATTGCTTGTCCGGTAAAAAGTGACCAACCAGAGGCACTAACAAAATTGAAATTGATTTAAAGAGGGAAAAAAAATTTGCAGGGAGGTCTTGGTACTGGAGAGTCCTCTCGTGTCCCACTGACGGCATACATCCTGATAGCTCTTCTGGAATCTGGAGTGTCTCCATCAGACAACACAGTGCAAAAGGCTCTGAACTGCCTTATTGACGATAACTCTGCAGACTCTTACACAGTGGCTCTGAAAGCTTATGCTTTGGCTCTTTCTGGAATCCCAGAGGCACCTGGGGCATTGCGGCAGCTATTAGGACAAGCTATAGTGACCAAAAACTCATCACACTGGGAGCTGCCCAAAGGATCAGGAGTCTATCCAGGTAAATACAGTAGAGGAGACATCCACTTTAGGTCAAATACTAATAAAAGATATGCAAGCTAATAGTCCAGTACCATAGTCCTCTTATATCAGTTCAAGCTCTTTTTTTAAAATGGAAAATTAGTTTTACCTGGTGAGAAAATCAGTGGTTTCAGTGCATGTTATTGCTTACAAAGTTCATATGTAGAAATTCGTAAAAAAAAAAACTATCACTTACAATGAGGTACTCCAAAGTTTTCAATTACTTACTGTTGATTTCTTTATAACAGCTAGCAGTAGTGCACTAGAAGTTGAGACAGCTGGCTATGCCATCTTGGCAATGATGGCTACAAATCCTTCACTTTATGAGCAAGAAGCAAGAAAAGTGGTCAAGTGGATTTCCACACAGAGGAATGGCAGAGGAGGATTCTATTCTACACAAGTAAGTAGAGGTTTCAGCTAGCAACTTACAAATACTATTCAAGTTTATTTAAAGCTTTCTTCTTTTTTGTAATATTGTTACACTTGCCATAATATGTTAACGAAACTCAAAAGTATCAAATGTCATCAATTACTGTAAGTACTCATAAAATTATTTAAACTTTTCAGGATACAGTTGTTGCTCTTCAGGCTCTTGCTAGTTATGAATCAACTCAGTACCAGGGTGACTTGAACTTGAATGCCATAGTGGAGGCTAATGGTTTTTACCACTCGTTCCAAGTAACAGAATCTAATAAACTATTATATCAGCAAGTATCTTTGCCAACTCTTCCAGCCAATGTCTCATTAAGGATGGAAGGCCAGGGGTGCGCTGTTCTTCAGGTGAGCATAAGCACATGGAGTGATCTAATGTATTCTTGAAGGATTCTAATGCAATTGAATGCACATTATAAACCTTAATATAATATGCAGAAATGCAAAATGGGTTTTTCACACCTTCACAAATTCCACATATCGACACCCACTGTAAAACCCATTAAAACGTTTTATAGTACAGTACTGTGTGTATTTTTTTTTATTAATCCAGCTTTTCTTTTCCAGACGGTCCTTCGTTACAATGACCCTGAGCCTCAAGCCAGTGATGCATTTAGCCTTCGGGTCAACTCTCAAACAGAACAAGATCCTTTCTGTGTGACCAAGCGTATCTCTGTTTGTGCAGCTTACTTACTTCCTGATGGAGTTTCTAATATGGCTGTTATTGAAGTCAATCTTGTCTCAGGTTACATACCAGAGAAGGAAGACCTGAAAAGAATTTTGAAGGAAAATGAGGGTATTGTCAAACGATACGAAGTTGATGGCCAAAAAGTCTCCTTTTACATAGAAGAATTCACAGCTGAAGATGTCTGCGTTAATTTCAGGGTCATTCGCCAAGTGGATGTAGAACAGGCGAAGCCAGGATCTGTTGTTGTCTATGATTATTATCAGCCAGAATTCTCCATGAGCAAGGTATTCACTGAATTTCACTTAACTTGTTGCAAAAAAAAAATGTTTTATTGAAAAATATCCTGATAAATTACAGTATTGTAGTTCCTTTTGTAATCTTGAGCCTTGTCCAAGTTCCTTTTGTACTCTTTAAGACTTACGAGACATGAATTAAATTTTTCTAGAGCATATAATGACGACATTCTTTCTTTCACAGGTCTATAACCTTCCCGATCCATCCCAGTGTTACCCATTCTGAAAGGTCTACAGAATATTTTCCAATGCAGGATAGCAAATGTTATAGGCATTAACACAAATTTTGGAATATTTTAAATCTTAAAAATCTTCTAATAGCTTTAATGTTAAAAATGTTTTAGTATTTTTTTATGATTGATAGTGTTGTTTTAATTCATATTAAAAATATATTTACAAACTAAATACACTATCATTATAACTATGTTGTTTTCTCATTTTAACAATCCTTTATGCACATACTTTACTTGAGTCATTGAAGTTCTTAACTTTAATTCAGATTAATTCAGCAAGCACAAAAGCCATTCCAACAAATTACTACAATTTTTGTATGCTTATTTCCCATTCCTCGTGTATATTGATTCATTTTGATCCTACAGATTCATGTACACAAGTCCTTGAGCTCCTTACAGCCATATCAAAACGCCACTCATGTTCAAAGCAGTGTGCCATGCACATACAAAATTCTTTGGAGAACGTTATGCTATTGTTCAGAAGGGGAACTAATTTTGCAGTAGTATTGGGCCCACAGGAGTTCAACCAATTATTATTTATAATTTATTTTTATCAAACCAAAAGATCTTTACTCTACCAAATACCATGTAATGATAAATTGGTCTGTCCTTATCAGTTTTCCATCAGAATCAACTGTTGTAAGTGATTCCTCCCCCAGCTCCTCATGTCTTGCTATACATGTACACTGTAGATCACTGTATGGCATCTGTGCAACGAATTTTTTTGTATAGACCTGATTATCCTAAGCTGCTGTTTTTTTGGTCTGTAAATATTCATATGGAATAAGCTGAAAAAGGCCATTCGACTTGCATAATAAATTTCCTTGAATAAGATCGAAGAAAAGAAAGCAAAGATTAATCAATACTCTACATGCACTGAATCGATCGTTCAGATAAACTCTTAATGCCACTTTCACATAGCAATATTGTCCCCTGAACTTGAGAGCATCCTCATGGGTGAGTGGAACATTCTCCTACTTAAGGGTATCGGACAGTGTGACCAAGTGTAAGTCTTAATAAATGTTAAATAAATGAATTAATTAATTGCTTCACAAAGATGATGAAAATCAGATGGAATCATATGTGTTGAATTTAGAAAGGTGTCTAATGCGTATTCACTTGAAAGGAGTTTCCTTATAGTGTATCTGAAATAGCACCACCATTTTCTTTTATAACTCATGTTCCAATGTTTTTTTTGTTAGTTTCTTGGTTATATATTTAATTCTGTTTCTCTTACTTGAAGTGTATATTAAAGTACAATTAATTTAGTATTTGATATTTACAAGTCATCATATTTATGAGTGTGAATTTTATAACTATTTTTGCTTAATGTAAGTCTCATTATGTTTACTTAAGAGTTTAGTTGTTCTAATAAAATCAGAGTTTTTAGAAGAAAAACATGGTGTTTCCTTCCAGCCCAAGGCTCTCCTTTTTCCATACCTTCCTGTACAATGTGGGCTTAATAATCCCCCACATTTTGGTGCCCAGACCCGGGAACACTCCCTCTAAGAAAATAAGTAAGTTGTGCAGTGAAGATAATGGAGAAGTTAAAGAAGACTAGGACTACATGTAGAGGGTGGATGACAAGAGCTTCCAAGGCACTGAGTGACCTTCTGGAGTCTTCCACCACAACTATTAGTCAATTTGAGTATGCTATCAAGGAATACGACCAGAGACTAGCTAAGTTGGATGAAGTCCAAGAAGCAATAGAAATTGAGGTAGCTGAAGAAGAACTAGAACAACTTTTGGATGAAGCCCATGAGTTTAGAACAATAAGTGTGCAGCCTAGGATACAAGCTGAAGACCAGATAAGGAAGTTAGCAGCAGCAGCGTGTCCTGGTTCTAAAGCTGGCAGTATAAGTGGACAGTCTTCATCTCGAGAGTCAGATATCACCAATGTCAAGTTACCCAAGCTGGAGCTACCGAAGTTTAGTGGTGAAGTGACCCAATGGCAGTCCTTCTGGGATCAATATAATTCCCACATCGATGCAACAGACCTTCCAGTGATCAGTAAGTTCACTTATTTGCTGTCTTTGCTGGAGGGAGATGCCAGGAATGTAGTGAAGGGACTAGCTCATACCCAGTGCTAATTACCAGGTTGCCTGCAAACTACTGAAGGAACGCTACTACAAGCCAGAAAGAATTATTTTTGCTCATGTCCAGGCATTGTTAAATGGTGAGGTCAACATTAATGTCAGCGGACCCAAGGGTGTGGCACAGCTGTGGAAATTACGAGATGACATTCTAATACACATCCGCAGTTTGGAGGCGCTAAGCATCACAGGAAAACAATGTGAAGTGTTTCTTACACCTATCATCCTCTCCCGTTTGCCAAGTGAACTGCGGCTAGAGTGGGCCAGGGATGGTGATGGACATGAGAGTGATTTAGATTGGTTATTGACATTCTTAGACAAGGAAATTTCAAGATTAGAAAGGTCTGAAGCCTTTAAGGGAAAGAATAGTAGTGAAGTAAAGAAAATTGAAAATAAGAGTTCTAAAGACAAGGTGTATTCAGCCGCAGCCCTTCATGCTTCGTCCAAGCAAGAAAACACAATGTGCAGTTTCTGTGCCAAGAAACACAAATCAGAAAACTGTTATGGTGTGCTAGAATTGAGTGGAAAGGAGCGAGGTGAAAAAATAAGAAGTCTAGGCCCATGTTTCAAGTGTTTGAAGAGTGGACACATGTCAAGAGACTGTAAAGCTTGTACAAGGTGTACAAAGTGTAACGGTGCCCATTCTACCTTAATGTGTGGTGTTACGCTGGAAATGAACCTTAAGAAGGAGGAAAGTGAGGCAAAGGAAGGTGCTATTGGCAGTGACAAGCCTGGCGATGTGGCACTTCTAACAGGGCAAGGTGGTAACTGTGCCATTTTACAAACTGCCAAAGTTCAGGTGAGTGGTAGTGATGGTACTGTTGTCACTGCTCAGGTAATGTTTGATAATGGTGCAGACAGGTCTTATATTAGTAGTAAATTTGTGAAGAAGTGTAAACCACAATGGATCACCAATGCACCTATACCATACTCTAGTTTTGGTGGTCATAGTAGTGGAAAAAATTAACTCAGAAATGTTTATGAGTTAAAGTTGTGGGACTCTGACAAGAAAGTGGTACGTATTATTGCTGCGGAGATTCCCAGAATATGTCAACCCTTGGTTAGGCCTATTGTACCAGATTCAGTGCTTAACTCTTTTTCTCATGTTGTATTAGCAGATGATTACCACCATGATTCTCCCATTGAGATTGATATACTGATTGGTCTAGATTTCTACTGGACACTGATTTCTCCTGTAGATGCCTTCCAAATTAACCATGTCGTAGCCATGAAGTCTCTCTTTGGTTACGTCTTGAGTGGCAGGCTGTATAAAACCAATGACTCTTGTACCTACTCTGTACCACAATTATTGTGTATCTCTTCTGTTTCAGATTCAGATTTGTGTAAGTTTTGGGATTTGGAAACTGTAGGGGGTTAAGCCTAGGGAACTTGTTGAAAGTTATAGTGAAACCAAAGTTTTCAAAGAATTTGAGAGTACTTTGAAGTTTGTGAATGGTCGCTATGAGGTTGCCCTGCCATGGAAGGATGATTCTGCTAAGGAAAAGCTTTTAAATAATGTTTTCATAGCCCATAAAAGGTTAGGTAGGCTAATGATTAAGTTAGAACATGATAAGGAGCTTAAGAAAGAGTATCAAAAAGTGTTTGATAGTTATGAGTCTGATCACATAATAGAAGAGGTACCAAGGCAGGAAATTTCAGGTGTGAATCCTGTGTACTATATGCCTCATCGTCCAGTAGTTAAGTTAAGTAGTTCAAGTACTAAGATAAAACCTGTGTTTGATGCCTCTGCCTCTTGTTACGATGGTGTATCATTGAATGACTGTTTGTCCTCAGGCCCATCACTCAACCCTGACCTGGTTGAGGTGCTCATTCGTTTTCGTCGTTGGCCCATTGCTGTTACAGCTGATATAAGAAAGGCCTTTTTGCAAATTAGTGTACAAGAGAAAGACAGAGATGTTCATAGATTTTTGTGGCCAAGAGACGATGGTACAATACGGCACATGAGATTCACACGTGTACCCTTTGGTAACACAGCGAGCCCATTTTTGTTAAATGCCACAATTAAACATCATTTGGATAAGTATCCCCCAACTAGTGTAGTGCAAGATTTGAAGGCTAACATGTATACAGACAATTGGTTGAGTGGTGCGGATTCTGCTGTAGAAGCAGCTGATAAATTTTGTGAAGCCCGTAGCATTTTAGCTGATGCTAGTATGGACCTTACAAAACTTGTATCAAATAGTTTGCTAATTACTTCTCAGTTATGTGACAAGGTACCCTTTATAAATTCTGATGAACCCAATACTGTATTAGGCCTGAAGTGGTGTAACTCACTGGACAGTTTCTCCTTTGATGGCATAAACTCAGATTCCTTTGTAGAAGTAGTCTCTACTAAGCGAAGTATCCTTAGTGTGATAGCCAAGATTTTTTACCCTTTAGGGTTAATTAGTCCATATGTTATGTATGGCAAGATACTTTTTCAGGAACTCTGGAAACTGGGTTTGACTTGGGATCAAGAAATGCCATCAGAGTTGAAGCTAAAGTTTCAAAGATGGCTTCTTAGTAGTGAGCATTTTAAGAATTATCAGATAGATGTTATTATTCACCAAAGGCCTGGGGGAAGCTTAGTCATATGGAGCTACATGGGTTTGGTGATGCCTCTGAAAAGGGCTATGGGGCTTGTGTGTACCTGCGAGTGCCTTCGGAGAACGGCTCATACAAGGTGTCATTAGTGTCCTCTAAGTCAAGAGTTGCTCCCATAAAGACACTTACATTGCCGAGGTTAGAACTCATGGGATGTCTTTTGTGTTCACGATTAGTCAACTTTGTGAAGAATACCCTTAATCTAGATAACTGTGTTAGAGTTAGGTGTTGGACAGATTCTACCATTGCTCTGTCATGGATTCAAAGAGATGCTAGTAAGAAGGACCTATTTGTAGCTAATCGGGTAAAGGAAATCAGAGAGTTAACACCTCCCAGTTGCTGGCAACATTGTGTAAGTAAGGACAATCCAGCTGACCTGATAACACGAGGTCTGTTGGCAGACAAGCTTGTGGATAGTAATATGTGGCTCTATGGGCCTAGTATGTTAAAAGAATCCCAATACCAGGAAAGGGAAGGTAACCCAGTTAAGTATAAAGATGAAATAGGCATAGAAAGTACTGCTGTCTGTCTTAATGTACAAGGCGTGCCAAACAACCCTTTGATAGATTTAGATCGATACAGTAAATTAAGCAAGGTGTTAAGAGTTACAGCTTATGTCTTAAGATTTATCATAAATTGTAGAAATAGTAATAACAAAGTGGCAGGCCCTCTCATTACTGAAGAGATTGATTTTGCTAAGTTGAAGTTGATTTACTGCATCCAAAGAGAAGTGTTTTCTGCAGAAATAAAGGTACTTTTGGGTAAAAAGGCTATCCCTCAATAGTCTAAATTAAGAAATCTTGACCCCTTTCTAGATGATAAAGGCTTAATAAGAATTAGGGGACGTCTTGAGTTTTCTAACTTGAACTATGACACTAAACATCCTGTCATAATTCCAAAGGGTCAATTTGCTAAACTGTTGATCAGATTTCAGCACAGGTTTATAAAGCATGCAGGTGTGGATACCGTAATTTCATCCCTACGGAATAACTTTTGGATTATAGGAATGAGGAGATTAGCTAAGACAGTAATAAAGGAATGTTTAAGTTGCCGTTGGCATAATTCAAAACCTTGTAGTCAGCCTGTGGCTCCATTACCTAAAGAAAGAGTAAGGACTTCTCCACCCTTTGATGTAACAGGCTTAGATTATGCAGGCCCCCTCTTTTGTGCTGATTGTCCTAGTAAGAAATTTTATGTATTGTTGTTCACTTGTGGTGTTGTAAGAGCCGTACACCTAGAGCTTACAGAATCTTTATCCTTGCCTGACTGCTTATTGGCTATAAGAAGATTTGTTGCCAGGAGAAGTTTACCTAGTGTCATATATTCAGATAATGCAAAGACTTTTGTAGCTGCTAGGTATGAAGTACAAAGGCTGTATGGCCACTTGGCTCCCAAATGGAACTTTATAGCCCCTCATGCTCCCTGGTGGGGGGGCTGGTGGGAGAGACTCATTAGGTCAGTTAAGCTTGCCTTGAGAAAGACGCTGAATCTGAACTATGTAAGTAAGAGTGAATTAGAAACTATACTAGTAGAAATAGAGTCCTGTATTAATTCCAGACTATTGACCTATGTAAGTGATGAACTTGACTCCATTCATTATCTCACTCCCTCACATTTTATCCTAGGAAGAGCCCCACACTGTAAATCCTTAATAAATGTTGAGCCATGTAAGGTGACTTCCAGGGACTTGAATGAAAGAGAAGTTTTAAGAAACAAGAACCTAGAACATTTTTGGAAAATTTGGAGTAACAATTATATAACCAATTTGCCTCAAGTTGTTAAAGGATTCAATAAGAAATGTGATTTGTCTAAGGGTGACCTTGTGTTGATAAAGGAGGATAACCTCCCTAGATTGAAGTGGCCTCTTGGGGTTATTGTAGATGTTTTTAAAGGTAGAGATGGACTTGTAAGAAGTGTAAGGCTCAAAACTAAAAAGGGAGAAATGACTAGACCCATTCAAAGATTGTATAATCTTGAAGTAGGTAGATCTGAAGATTTGATTACTACTGATGCATCCTGTGAGGATTTTGATAGAGATGTATGTGATAATCCTCAAATGCCTATTCATACTGTTAGTGATGAGGATGTACTTCCAAAGTCTAAGTCTGGTAGAGTAATTAAGCCTCCTATTAAGTTAGATTTATAATAGTCACTGTAAGTCATGCAGTTGTGCATGTCAAGCAAAGCTTAATGTGTTTATTTTGTAAAACTACATTGCTAATTTTTGTGTAATTTTCTGCCATGTATAATTTTGATAAGGTCTAAGTTGTGCTCTTTAATAGGTGGCTTCGTCCCCTATTGCCGGGAGGATGTTGAATTTAGAAAGGTGTCTTCTGCATGTTCACTTGAAAGGAGTTTCCTTATAGTGTATCTGAAATAGCACCACCATTTTCTTTTATAACTCATGCTCCAATGATTTTTTTGTTAGTTTCTTGGTTATATATTTAATTCTGTTTCTCTTACTTGAAGTGTATATTGAAGTACAATTAATTTAGTATTTGATATTTACAAGTCATCATATTTATGAGTGTGAATTTTATAACTATTTTTGCTTAATGTAAGTCTCATTATGTTTACTTAAGAGTTTAGTTGTTCTAATAAAATCCTTTTTCCATACCTTCCTGTACGATGTGGGCTTAATAATCCCCCACAATAAGAATCAGTCACTTTGTCAGCTGATAAATTCTGTAGTAAACAAAGGAACACACCAACAAAGTCCAGCGTATACTATTGCTAACCTGACAAAAGTCACCAAAATACAACAGCAAGTACTAGTATATACTACTAATTTAAAAAAAAAAAAAAAAAAAAAAAAAACATGCATCAAAGATTTAAAATTTATTATATGGAAGAGGGAACTTTGTAGAGAAATTATATGCTTTAAAATCTCAACGTGCCCCTTAGTGGTTGGTGCTGTCGGTGCATCTCATGTGTTGCACTCGAGGCATTACTCAAATAGGGTCTTTGAAGCCTTCCTTCGGCGCCAGCTGCATTTACTTTATATCCTCCTATTTTACCTCCGTTTCTTCCATTTTGCACTCCAACCTTTTCTAATTTTTACTTCTTACTGTGACTCCTGCACTTGGGCGCCAATTGGCCTTAGAGGCCCAAGCTATATCCAATATAGCCCAGTAAAACTAAGCATTTCGTTGGTCATTTAATGCATGACAATGGCCACAGATTGTTTTGTTTTTCAATGAATCAGGTAGCAAATAAAATAAGCACTTGTGCAAGAAATCAAAAGATAACTAAATTGAATTAAGAATACAACTTGGCAAACAGGTTAAGTAAGATGTTAACTAATAAGGCAATGGGAAGAAAAACTTAATTGAACCAATAGGAGAAACTGTCACATGATGTAAATAAAAAAAAAAGGAATCGAGTGGAAACTTTATAACTAGTAAATTCAATGAAAAAGTAACAGAAAAAAACTGAAAGGAAACTTGCACTAAAAGGATGGCATGTCACACAAGATCTTGATAAGGAACACATTTCCCTGTATATTTTGAACAAAGATGAAAAAAAATATTTGGATGAAGGAAAACCCTGCTTTTTTGGGGAGGAGTGGGGAAGAGGTACTGTGTGAGCTCCAAGACCTTAACTGTGAAAGGTTAAAACAAGGAATCCAGTACGACAACAGAATAACAAAGTTATGAGGGTCACATAAGAAGTAAGAAGGGAAGTAATGGGATGCACAAAAAACGGATTTTGAGCAAACCGAAAAATCTACTTTAGGGGGATATGGCCATGTCGTCCTGATGGAAGGCTCCTTTAGGCAGCTTTCTAAGGGATATTTGGCTACAGTGATACTCCAAGAGAATTGACCACAGGTCTCCAGAATTTTAACTCCTGGCGCGAGTATCCTTCAAATAACTCTTTAAGGATATCACATAATATCAGGGGACGTATTTCTTGATACGACACATAGCAATCTTCACCCCGAATAGAGTTTATGCTTTGAGCGGAAAGAAAGGCGAAATTGAAGGGAAGCCGTCATCAAAGTTACCCGGTGGATCCCCTTCCCGTACTACTGCGGCGAACTATTCTTTGTTGCAATTAAGCATGGATAGCCCCAGATAGAGTAGTTTTGGGTGGGAACTTGTTACATATATGTATACTCCTTTTTAGAAAGGAGGGAGGGTCCATCAGGAAGACATGGCCATATCACCCAAAAATAGATTTTTCGCTTTGCTCAAAATCCGTTTTTTTTAGGCTCAGCCATGTCGTCCTGATGGAAGTTTACCAGAGAATTACTTGAAAATACTATATCTGTTGGTGTGTATAAGTGCCTTTACCTTGACTCAGATTCTTATATGGTCTCCCACACTACATGAATATATGACACTACCGTTATTTGTCATATCCACTAAGTATTGGCAGGGAATATGCCATTACTGACTATAGAAGCGTCAAGGTTGTATTCGTGGGATCAAAGTGGATTATAGCTATTACCAGTTTGTTCACACAGAAATATAATGAAGTATTTTTATTTTAGGAAAACAAAAGACTGGAAATTTTATTCGAATACTTGTGGGGCGAATAATAAATACAGCAACGAATGTATTGTAAATAGAATCTTTTACATAAACAACATTTTCAAGGTATACATATATTTATAACCTGTAAGAGAAGAAATATATATTAGTACATCACAGGTGCCACTCAATAATATGAAATCATTAAATTGATTTCACTTAGATGTTGGATATGTTTTAACACTGTGTACACATGTTCACACGGCACTGATGTTATTGGTTATTATTATTATCATTATTAAATGCTAAGCTACACCCCTAGTTGGAAAAGCAGGATGCTATAAGCCCAGGGGCTCCAACAGGGAAAATAGCCCAGTGAGGAAAGGAAACAAGAAAAAATAAAATATTCTAAGAACAGCAAAAACATTGAAATAAATATTTCCTATACAAACTATAAAAATTTAACAAAACACGAGGAAGAGAAACTAGATAGAACAGTGTGCCCGAGTGTACCCTCAAGCAAGAGAACTCTAACCCAAGACAGTGGAAGACCATGGTACAGAGGCTATGGCACTACCCAAGACTAGAGAACAATGGTTTGATTTTGGAGTGTCCTTCTCCTAGAAGAGCTGCTTACCATAGCTAAAGAGCCTCTTCTACCCTTACCAAGAGGAAAGTGGCCACTGAACAATTACAGTTTAGTAGTTAACCCCTCGAGAGAAGAAGAATTGTTTGGTAATCTCAGTGTTGTCAGGTGTATGAGGACAGGGGAGAATCTGTATAGAATAGGCCAGACTATTCGGTGTCTGTGGAGGCAAAGGGAAAGAACCGTAACCAGAGAGAAAGATCCAATGTAATACTGTCTGGCCAGTCAAAAGAACCCCATAACTCTATAGTGGTAGTATCTTAACGGGTGGCTGGTGCCCTGGCCAACCTACTACCTAGAAATCTACACCTACATAATACAAGGATCACCATAGTGATTCTCAATAAAAGGAATTACACTCAAAGGTGCTAATAACTGTTCACCCTTTACACTGTCGTCCCAAAAAGTTCACTGTTCATCGCAGCACTAGACAACAGGTTTTATAACACTACCTGCCGCCACCACAAAGTGTTTTATTTAATGGACTTACTAAACGTAATGTTTATAAAAGACTCTAGAGGATTTCCAACCGGTATATGAGCGGAGTCTATCAAAGTCCATATGCTGAAAGAAGTTCAGCGAGGAAGCAATTTTCCTAGAATCGTGACCTGCGTGTGTACTGTCAGGATCCGCTCTGCAAATAAAGTAGGTGAGTTTTGCCCTCAGTTGTTTTAGGGATAAGTTTGATCCAGAGGTTTCGCCTATGAAAAGCTGTCCTTCCTTGAAGTTTGAAGTTCTTCAAATATAGACCTTAAGACACTCTACTGGACATAGAGAGATTTTTTCCTTCAGAGGCCATATTCTCCAAGGACCCCACCTTTTGGTGGGAAGCTCGTTTTTGGAGAGAAAAGTAGGACCGGGAAAAAGATTCAGTTCTCCATCTCCTGTGAACTGAATATGGCCCTCGTCTCTATATGGGGCCACTATTTCACTAACTCTAGCCCCTGAGGCTATAGAGAACTATAATATCACTTCCTGTGTTAGATCCTTTAGGGAACAATCTTCAGTGTTCAAGTTCGAAGCGTAGTGCAAAACTTTGTCCAAGGACCCTGATATGGGCTTTGGAGGGGTTGCTGGTTAAAGTCTAGCCCATGCTTTCGGAATCTTATTGAAGATTTCGTTCGACAGGTCCACCTGGAAGGCGTATAGAAGAGGTCTAGTCAAAGGTGACTTACACGTAGTTATCGTGGTGGAAGCCAGGCTTTGCTCATGAAGGTGGATGAAGAAGGACAGGCAGAAGTCTATAGAGATTTCTGCCGGCTTGTTTGCTTTGAAAAAGGAGACCCACTTCTTCCAAATAATTCATATTGTCTTCTGGTTGACTTTGACTTGTAATCTTCTATAAAGCCAATGTTGTCTTTGGAGATCCCAAACCTTTTCTTGGCTGCTAAGCCAAAAAAATCATGAGATGTAGGTTTTGGGTTCTCAATGATTAAGCGTAGACAGTTGACTTCTGAACCAGTTGGGATAGAACTGGGTTCGGTAGAGGAAACAGCCTCAGCCTCAATTCTATCACTAGAGGGAACCATTTGCTCTTGGCCCATTTGGGGGCCACTACTGCTGCTGTCCCCTTGAAGGATCTCAGCTTGTTGAGGACCTTCAGCAGGAGATTTGTTGGAGGGAACAGATAGATATGATTCCATCTGTTCCAATCGAGGGACATAGCGTCCATCGCTTCTGCCCGAGGGTCCTCGTACGGGGCTACATATCGAGGTAGTTTCTTGTTGTCGCTCGTTGCGAAGAGGTCGATCTGCAGTTCTGGGACTTTTTCCAAGATGAAGGAGAATGAGTCTGCGTCTAGGGACCATTCTGACTCTATCGGCTTTCGCCTGGGCAAAGCGTCCGCCGTCACATTGCGGAACCCTTGTAGGTGAACTGCTAATAGGTGCCATCTTTTCTTTCTTGCCAAGCGAAAGATGGTCAACATCACGTGATTGATGTAGAGCGATCATGAGCCTTGTTGGTTCAGACATTTCACTATCACTTCGCTGTCCAAGACCAACTTGATGTGGGCTGATCTGTGAGGGGATAGTTTCTACAATGTCAGGAAGACTGCCATGGCCTCCAGAATGTTGATGTGAAAGGTCTTGAACTGGTGTGACAAGGTCCCTTGAACTTTCCTTTGATGGGAATGGCCTCCCCATCCTTCCGGTGAGGCATCCGTGTGGATGACTACTGACGGTTGAGGTGGTTGTAAGTGAAAAGTCCTTGCTAGGCTCTTGACCTTCGACCACGGCCTCAGAAGCGATCGCAGTAAGGTCGGTGTCAGGCACTGTTGATCTCTTCCAGTGTTTGATGCCTATCTTCTCCAGACTCCTGACGCATCCTTTAGTTGTGCTCTTAACACTGGGTCTGTTACTGCATCGAACTGGAGAGAGCCGAGTACTCTTTCCTGTTGGCATCTTGAAATCTTGTTGGATTTCAGTAGTCTCTTGACAGAACCCGCAATCTCTCTCCTCTTCTTCAATGGAATGGAGAGGCGGTGTGACTGCAAGTTCCAATGGATTTCCAACCATTGAAACTCTTGAGCTGGAAAGAGCCGAGACTTCTTGTAGTTGATCTTGAAGCCCAGATGGTTCAGGAACTGGATCACCTTCGTGGCTGCCTGCAGACAACCAGTCTTGGATGCTGCCCACACCAGCCAGTCGTCCAGGTATGCTGCTACTTGAATGCCTTCTAAGCGTAGCTGTTGTACGACTGTCTCCGCAAGTTTTGTGAATATCCTTGGGGCTATGTTTAGTCCAAAGGGCATGGCTTTGAAGACATACTTTGTTTTCTGTAGCTTGAATACTAGGTAGGAGGAGGGGGAAGCTGACTGGAAGATGCCAGTGAGCATCTGCTAGGTCTATTGAGACTGTGTACGCCCCTTTCGGTAACAGGGTCCTTATGTGTTGTAAGGTTAACATCCGAAACTTGTTGTTCTCAATGAACTTGTCCGAGTCCTTCTTGGGAACACAAAACAGCTTTCCCTGGAATTTGATGGAATCTGCTTTCCTTATGACCATTTTGTTTAAGAGTTTTAAGGTATATTCTTCCAATATGGGGGAGGAGTGTTGGAAGAATTGAGGAAAGGAAGGTGGAGTTCTGTTTCATTTCCACCCTAGTCCATTCTTGATTAGGCTGTGGGCCCAGGGATCAAAGGTTCAACAATCCCGAAAGTGAAAGACTCTTCCTCCTACCTGAAGCATCTCATTGCTTGGATGATCCAGAGGGTTTGTTACCCTAACCACGTCCTCCTCTAGCCCTTGAGGGCTTTCTTGAGGAGCCTCATCTAGATCCTCTACCTTTTGGGCGAAAGGTAGTGGTGTGCCTCTCAAAGCCTGGGTTAAAGGCTGGTGACTGGGTTACTAACTGCTGAGGCACCATCTGGAAAGTGGTTTGCGGCTGAGCAACCATTTGGGGCACTGTGGTCATGGTAACGGTGGGATGTTGCGCAGGTCTATGAGGTACTCGTGGCTTCTTCGTCTTCCTGTTGTTGGGTTGGGGACCAGCATCAGAGGATGATTTCCTTTTGGAAGACATGCCCACTTTAGAAGAAGGTTCCTATTCTCCGAGGCAGCTTTAGCTACTACCTCGTGGACTGCTTCCTTTGGGAAGAGGTCCTTGCCCCAGATACATGAAGTGATCAACTTCCTGGGCTCATGCTTGACCGTTGCATTGGCAAACACAAACTCTCTACAGGCCCTCCTGGCCTTCACGAAAGCGTACATGTCCTTAACCAGCGTAGCCATGTGCATCATGGCTAGGACTGTGTACATGTCTGGGATGCTTGAGATGCCTGCGGTGCTTGAGATGCTTGCACACATCTCCATGCAGTTCTGGAACGACAGAGAGGCAGCTAGTCTCTCTTTCGTCTCCTGATCTCTTCCCAGAAGAAAGTCCGACAGCTTCGGAAAGTTCTCGTTGAACTGCTGTCCTGTGATATCTGCATCTAGTTTCGCGATCGAGAAGGTTAAATGGACCTCGTTCCAGTCCTTCTCGCCCGTGGGCAGGGCTAGAGACAATGGTCCACACTCCTCTAGCGTTGAAATAAAATAGTGGTTTGTGTCTAGGAAAACTTTAATGGTTTGTGGCTATGAAATAAATAATTTATACACTATTGTTATTAGAAACTTAATTTTGAATACCCCTCTGTGCCCTCTTCCAGAAAAATATCTTAATCTGTTATTATTCCTTTCCAGGTATTGACAGCAGCCCCTACACTCAGTAGGGAGTGTAAGGGAAGTTATTCTTGCACAATACTATATGTACAGTGTATAGAAAAGAGTGAGCACATCTGTCCCTGGAATTCAATGTATCGCAAAACATGATTATCTAGTTTATTAGAAATAAATGATGCATTGCTCAAAAAGGGTGAAATGGGAGAAAGTGAAGATATGAACTCAAGTTTCAAGGCTCAGATAGAATATGTTGTCATTAGAGAAGTTTTGAAATCAGGCACAGATCTTCGTCAGTATTCTCAGTCAGTTGAAAAAGAGCTTCGACAGTTGGAAAAATTGAGTATCCAAGATTTCATCAACAAGGATCAAGATATTGCTACTCCACATCACCAGATCACAAAAGGTGATTCCATACTGGAACTTAGTGATGGACAGTTTTTTAAATGTTTGCCCCAGAACCAAGTGAACGTAAAGTGGCATAGAACAGTTTTTTTGAGGGGATAGCCAAACTTTTAAGTGTCATAAACATTAACAGGTAACAGGAACTATTGAAATGGCATACTGGTACTTGCCCCAATAGATACACAGTTAGGTGTGCCTTTGTTTATACATGTACTGTATTGGAACACTTATGAGTGTCCCACCTGTGAATAACTTCTTGTTTGGGGAGCTGGAGTGTAAGAGGCTGATAATTTTGCCCTACATTGATTATTTGAATTGACAGATAAATATTTTCAAATAAATATTTTTTGTTTTTATGATTACAGCATCTCATTCCAGTTCCTTAAACCAATGTGCTCCCCTTCTCAGCCAATGTTTTTTTTCTTAGTTTTTTAATTATAATTTTCCCTTTCACCTAATGTTCTTATACTTTTACTTATGATCAGCAAGCTAAAGGCAGGAGAAGCAAAGGTGTAAGTCAGGTTCTAGCTGGGTCCCCTTGCTCAGTATAAATCAAGGGGTGGTGCCCAGTACTCCGGTCTGTTGAACTGTTACTTAGGTTTATGGGTATTCCACCGTTGTATATTTTTTGTGTAGTGAACGTCGGGTTGTGGTTGGGATTCGGACACTAGGCAGTTCGGGTGCTACCTCTAGCCACAGTCTGCAAACCACGACAGTGTAGGGCATGGTTTGCCTGCACCAACTGCCTTTAGTACGCAGTGGAGAGCTTTAGATGTAAAGGGAAAAGCTCTGGAGGAAGGAGCAAGGAAGGTAGGGTGTTTCTTGCTCAAAGCAGAAACCTTGGAGTTCGTATATCCTGCTTTTTTCAGGCTACTCATCAAGAGAGCCTGTACCTTGTCATGGTCAAAGACCTTGACCTCCTTAGATTCCGTCTCTTCTTTAGAAGCAGGTTCGTTCTTCAACCTGATGAAGCACTCCGGATAAGCCGCAAAGTTCGGCCAGAATTGGAGATCGTCGAGGGGTATGGCCCCCATCTTCTCCGAGACGTAGAGTTTCCAATTCATCATGGGCATGAACTCCGCATACATCCAGGGGTTGCTTTCGGAGCATTGAGGCAAGGCAGAGACTCTGGACCGCTTGTAGGAGCCACGAGAAGTGACTGCATGGTGTGCTTCCCTGACTTCCTTCCTCATCTCTAGCTGCTCCTTCTGCATAGTTTCCATCATCTGCTGGATTTACACCATGAACGCTTCGCCCTTGGGGAACAGCGGGTCTGGTTGAGGGGTTGGGGCCGAAGAGGTTAACGGCACAGGCTGATATGCCGTCACAGACAGTAGAGGGTCTTCCGTCTCTCTCGATCCGGATTCTTCTTCCTCCTCGGGTGGTTGGGCCACCTCTTCTTCAGGGTCTTCTTGAAGGAGATCCTTTTCGGTGTCCGAGGACACCTGACATCCTTTCCTGATGAATATCCATGCCTTCTAAAGCCATATTAACGTCGGCCTCTATCACCAGTGGTATGCAGGGAGGCTCGACCAGTACCTGAGACACAACCACATAGGATGTTACCTTAGGGAACAGAAGGCTTCTGATCGTCTCGCTTGGTAGGTAAGGTCCCGGAGAGTTCTTCTGGAACCCTCTTACCCACTTCCGAAGCGTTTCCCTCGCAGTATCCCTCGACTCCGTCGTCTTGGGATCGCCGAAACCCTCGGTCCTCAAGGCCGAACAGACGTTGCAACCCTTGGGGTCCCAATACCTCAGGGTTTCAGTTGCGATGGAGCAGGGGGCATGAGACCTGCACATGTTGTGGCCACAAAAGTTCCTACTTTTGTGGTTGCAGTACATGACCACACACTTCACCTTGGGCTCATCCTGTAAGGAAAGAAAGAATGAAATGAGTATGGGGTAATTTATCACACTGATAAATAATTCACATGCATTAATAGTATTATTATTATTATTATTACTATCCAAGCTACAACCCTAATTGGAAAAGCAAGATGCTATAAGCCCAGGGGCTCCAATAGGGAAAAATAGCCCAGTGAGGAAAGGAAATAAGGAAATAAATAACTGAAGAGAACAAATTAACAATAAATCATTCTAAAAAAGTAATGTCAAAAGAGATATATCATATATAAACTATTAACAACGTCAACAACAAAAATGTCTTATATAAACTATAAAAAGACTCATGTCCGTCTGGTCAACAAAAAAGCATTTGCTCCAACTTTGAACTTTTGAAGTTCTACTGATTCAACAACCCGATTAGGAAGATCATTCCACAACTTGGTAACAGCTGGAATAAAACTTCTAGAGTACTGCGTAGTATTGAGTCTTATGATGGAGAAGGCCTGGCTATTAGAATTAACTGCCTGCCTAGTATTACGAACAGGATACAATTGTCCAGGGAGATCTGAATGTAAAGGATGGTCAGAGTTATGAAAAATCTTATGCAACATGCATAATGAACTAATTGATCGACGGTGCCAGAGATTAATATCTAGATCAGGAATAAGAAATTTAATAGACCGTAAGTTTCTGTCCAACAAATTAAGATGAGAATCAGCAGCTGAAGACCAGACAGGAGAACAATACTCAAAACAAGGTAGAATAAAAGAATTAAAACACTTCTTCAGAATAGATTGATCACCGAATATCTTAAAAGACTTTCTCAATAAGCCAATTTTTTGTGCAATTGAAGAAGACACAGACCTTATATGTTTCTCAAAAGTAAATTTGCTGTCAAGAATCACGCCTAAAATTTTGAAAGAGTCATACAAATTTAAAGAAACATTATCAATACTGAGATCCGGATGTTGAGGAACCACCGTCCTTGACCTACTTACAATCATACTTTGAGTTTTGTTAGGATTCAACTTCATACCCCATAATTTGCACCATGCACTAATTTTAGCTAAATCTCTATTAAGGGATTCACCAACCCCAGATCTACATTCAGGGGATGGAATTGATGCAAAGAGAGTAGCATCATCTGCATATGCAACAAGCTTATTTTCTAGGCCAAACCACATGTCATGTGTATATAGTATGAAAAGTAATGGGCCAAGAACACTACCCTGTGGAACACCGGATATCACATTCCTATACTCACTATGGTGCCCATCAACAACAACTCTTTGAGATCTACTACTTAAAAAATCAATAATAATGCTAAGAAACGACCCACCCACTCCCAACTGTTTCAGTTTGAAAACAAGGGCCTCATGATTAACACGGTCAAAGGCAGCACTAAAATCAAGGCCAATCATACGAACTTCCCGACCACAATCAAGGGATTTCTGCACTGCATTGGAGATTGTAAGAAGGGCATCACATGCTCCAAGGCCATTCCGAAAACCAAATTGCAAACTAGGGAATAGATGATTACCTTCAGCAAACCTATTGAGACGTTTTGCCAGAAGACGTTCAAAAACTTTAGATAATATGGGAGTTATGGAAATTGGGCGGTAATCAGTGGGACTTGAGCTACCACAAACACATTTACATAGAGGAGTAACATTACCAATTCTCCAACAAGTGCTAAAAGCTCCTCTTCTTGCTAACTTGCGCAAAATAACAGATAACTTTGGAGCTAAGAAATCTGCTGTCTTTATAAAAAACAAAGGAAAAATACCATTAGGGTCTACACCTCCATAAGCATCAAGGTCCATCAACAGAGCTTTAATCTCACGAGATCGAAAAGCTAAACTAGTTAGTTTAGCCTCAGGAAAACAGGAATGAGGAAGTTCAAGTTTTTCATTACTCTGTTTACTGTCAAAAACATCAGCCAAAAGGGTTGCCCTTTCCTTTGGACAGTGAGTGACTGAGCCATCTGGTTTAAGTAAAGGAGGAACTGTTGCATCTACACCAAAGAGTGCAGATTTAAGGGTAGACCACCATTTATGTTCCTGAGTTGTACCAGAGAGGGTTTCTTTTATGATTAAATTGTACTCCTTTTCAGTTGAAGCATAAACTCTCTGAGCAAAAGCTCGAAGCTGAGTATAGTTGTTCCAGGTCAAATCTGATCTGTTACCCTTCCAAAGGTGATAGGCCTCCTGCTTCTCCAAATAAGCACGTCTACAATCATCATTGAACCACGGTTTGTCCTTCATTCGGTACCTTAGCACACGAGAAGGGATACGCCTATCAATTATGTTGACTAGATTCTCATTCAAAGGGACAACAGGATCTACACTATTATATAATTGTGACCAATTCAAGCACAAAAGATCATGCAAAATCCCATTCCAGTCTGCTTGGGATTTCATATAAATTTTACAAGAATATGATATATCAGGGACAGGCTGCTCAGTCTTCACTAATAATGAAATCAAGGCATGATCAGAAGTCCCGACTGGAGAACCAACCTTACTAGTTATAACGCCAGGGGAGTCAGTGTATACGAGGTCCAAGCAATTACCAGACCTGTGAGTAGCTTCATTTATGATTTGCTCACAGCCTGATTCTGAGGCAAAGTCTAAAGCTCTTAAGCCATGGCGATCGGTAGGAGAGATAGAACTCAACCACTCCCTATGGTGAGCATTAAAATCACCAACAAAGACAAACGAAGCCTTTCTATCATCTTCTTGTATCTTAGCCATAATGGTAAGAAGACAATCAAAGATAGAATCATCCATGTCTGGATTCCGGTAGATTGAACACAAATAAAAGTTGTTATGCCTGCCACAAACTTTTATTACCTGAATCTCATGACATCCACATTGATAGCAGGACTTATGAGAAGCAGGGTACTCGGTCCTAATATACACCGCCATTCCCCTAGCCCTAGGAATGGAATCACGTTTCAGCATTATTGGCTTCTTAAAACCAGTTATAAGGAGCTCAGATGAGTGCCTCATATTAGAAACCAAAGTTTCTGAGCACAAAAGAATATCATACTGTCTGGACGCAACTGTAAGGTCTCGGATATTTGCATGAAGACCACGAATATTGCAATACAGAAGACGACATTGACGAAATCTAGGACGTACTGGTCCCGGATTTTGCTCAATGTCTCCAGACAGCATAAGAATTAATAGAAATAAAAAAGAGACATCATACTTAAAAACTAGATTAACAAGAATTAAAACAAAAACAATATGTACAGAATAATAATAAAAGTGATTGATGATATCCATAGACTATAGTAAAAAGTCGGAAAAACTGGTCAACATGGAGGAGCCGATACACCATGCAAGGCTAAATACCCTCCAGGATAGCCACTTCAACTGAAGGGAGGACAGTAAGGATGGTTTTGAGAAGAAAAAATCAGAAAAAGGAAAAGACAACCTCTTGATAAACCACCAGGCATCCATGGCCCTTCTATTAAGCCTGCCCAACACACCATTTCAAAAAAACAAGAGGAAGAAAAAAAAAAAATAAGATAGAATAGTGTGCCCGAGTGTACCCTCAAGCAAGAGAACTCTAACCCAAGACAGTGGAAGACCATGGTACAGAGGCTATGGCACTACCCAAGACTAGAGGACAATGGTTTAATTTTGGAGTGTCCTTCTCCTAGAAGAGCTGCTTACCATAGCTAAAGAGTCTCTTCTACCCTTACCAAGAGGAAAGTACACTGAACAAATTGCAGTGCAGTAAATTAACCCCTTGGTGAAGAAGTGTTAAGTATCTCATTATTGTCAGATGTATGAGGAAAGACGAGAATATGTAAAGAATAAGCCAGACTATTCCGTGTAAGTGTAGGCAAAGAAAAAATAAGCCGTGACTAGAGAGAGGGGTCCAATGCAATACTGTCTGGCCAGTCAAAGGATCCAATACCTCTCTAGTGGTAGTATCTCAACGGGCGGCTGGTGCCCTGGCCAACCTACTACCTTCAAAATTCTTACTATTATAATTATAGCTTAGGATAGTAGGCTAGAAAGGAAATAGGAAAGACACATATCTGTGTTTCCTGTCCAGGGAATTGCTGTGACCTCCCTCAATATTAATATTTTGAATTTTCCTTATTAGGGAAATATAGGGTGGAATAGCTCTAGTACATAGAGCTGGAGTCAGTGTATACTAGCACTAACTCCCCCACAAGTGAAATATTAATACTGTAGGGTAAAGATTTTATGTTCTGATGATCTAGGATACATCAGAATGTTGAAGGAATACGTCACCTCAACATTTGCTTAGCGGTCTCAACAATGGACTGTGAAAAAATACACAGAATATGTTGGAAAAATCATACTACTGTATGTTATATACTGTATTTTTCTAATTGCTGTGTTTGCTATACTGCAGGAATACTGGCTACTGTATAGTCCTATAATGTAGTCTTGCCGGCATACTACTAGCTAGGCTAGTACCTGGCGGCACTAGCTAACAGAGAGAGAGAAAGAATGGAGAGAAGGACAACCATATCATTATAGTTTAGTACAATAATTAGGGTTGTAGGGACTACTGTCTCTACTGCCTTCTTTCCAGAATGAGTATTGAAATGGAAGGGGAGAGAATGTATTAATTTCAGCTTCCATCCAGCCACAATATCTGTTACTGGCTACACTGCCGATTACAGGGTTTGTGGATGGCCGTCCAAGAGAGGACTGAAGAATACTCAAAGTTATAATGGGTCTCCTACCGGCAGCCGTCATGGCCGGCACAACCTTTCCCGGAGCCTTGCTTCTATTAGGGGGAAGGTCGAAGCGGCAATCTAGCCGCCTTTGTAGGAGCCCGGCCGGCATTGTAATCAGCCCGGCTCAGCGGGGAGATTGTAGAATATCGGCTATAGAAGGTTGTGACGGCTAGGCCATCACTAAAGGACAGAAGGGGAAGGGAAAGGGTCTTATATTTTGCATAGAAAGAAGGCGGCAGGTATGCCTCTTACTGTCGGCTGCAAATCAAGGAAACAAAGTTTCCTACGCCGGCGCCGTCTTGGCCGGCTGAGGAATAACAATTCTTTAGCCTAAGACATTGCCGGATATAAGACATGTCTTCTAGTCCACAAAGGAGAAGGTGGCTGCAACTGTACTACCACTTTCGGGTGTGGACTAGGGAAGCTGGGCTTCCTATGCCGGCAACTGTGTAACCGGCAGGGGAATAACTAATCCCCCATCGGTGGAGTTGCCAACAAAAAGACTGAATGCTCTGAGTTACTGTCGTATTTCAAAGCCAGGATAATCACAGGAAAAGAGGCTGGACAGAAACACTATCCCAGTCAAGCCGGAGAGTACACTACTCTATGGCAAGACCAAAGATAGGGTTGCCGTCTAATGGCGGCACTCAGAGGGAAGGAAGGGTTTATCCTTAAATCTCTAAAAGAGTCGAGTATCGAATTATGCTAAAAATTCTAGATGTGCTATCTCCGATTGAATTAGTAAAATGATACAAGAGAATAAACGGGGATACCGTTACTAAAGTATACTAAAACGCGTTAGGCTAGCCTAACTCAAGTCGGGATCTCGGCTACGCTATATCACCGAGGCCCTATCGTATACTATCGAAATGTTTTAACAGAAGAGGAAATACTACATGTGTAATCTTATCTTCACTAGTATAATTTGACTAAATAGCTAGAATTCATTATAGCTAAATACCGGGGACGTCGTACTACTAACTAAAAAAAACCATTTATGCTGTACGACAGCGGTCCAAAATGGCTGCCTCCGGTCATGGCTCTGCTCCACTAAACACATCTAAATTATGCTAATTTAACTATGAGAAGGGACCCAAAAATTATACGCAGGAAAGATTAAATACTCAACTTTCCAGAGGATGAAGAAACTGGAGATTGCATTGTAATAATCCTTGTAATAGTAACAAAACTGAGAGCAGTTGGGAGAAACACGTGCTTAATTAGCTACTTCAAAAGGAATTGTTCGCCATTGTAGTCCGGGAAGGGGATCCACCGGGTAACCTTGATGATGGCTCCCCCTTCAATTTCGCCAATCTTCCCCCTCACAGCGCAAACTTTATTCGGGGTGAAGATTACTATGTGTCGTATCAAGAAATACGTCCCCTGATATTATGCGATATCCATAAGAGTTATTTTAAGGATACTCGCTCCAGGAGTTAGAATTCTGGTGAGCTGTGGTCAATTCTCTGGGAGTATCAACAATAGTTATCACGATTGTTTATAATAGCTTAGGATAGGAAGCTTGAAAGGAAGTAGAAAAGATACATATCTGTGTTTTCTCTCCCAGGCCATTGCTGAGACCTCCGTCAGTAATAATATTTAGTTTGCCTGGTAGGGAAAATACAAGGTAGAATAAACTCTAGGAACTAGAGTTAGAGTTAGTAAGTGTCTATACTAACATTACCCACCTGTAGTATATATTAATACTGATCAGTGATTTTCTAGGGTCCTGATGATCGAAAAAACCATCTGGGTGTTGAGGGAGTACTCAGCCTCAACATAATATCATGGTCCCAACAATTGACTGTGATAGGAAACAGAGTATGTTAGAAAACATGTGTACTACTGTATAGTTGTATACTGTAGTTTAGCCGGCGGCTAAAACTGATAGAGAGAAAAAGCATTGAGGAAGGAGAGTTTCCTATTATTATGGTTTAACATAACAATTGGAAATGTAGGAGGACTATAAGGCCGCCTACTGTCCCCTTGCCAGAATGAGAGTTCCAATGGAAGGGGTAAGAATCTGTCTGATTCTGGCTTCCACGCATCCACAAAAGGCCTGTCGCCGGTTATACCGCCGGCGGCCATAATTGTGGATGGCAGTCCAAGAGAGGGCTAAGGACTTCCCAAAGTATGTTAGGTTTCCCACCGGCAGCCGTCAGGAGCCGTCTCAATCTTCCTCCAAATAAAATTCACTATCCTGTGAAGGAAGGAAGGAAGGTGGCCTGTATAACAATCCCTGTGGAGGCTACATTATCCCCTTCCCCAAGCCCAGCTGAAAAAAAAAGATGGGACTCAATCGCTCTTCAATAAAAATTATGCTATATCCAATTTCACTTTCTTAGCATCAGCTGTTCATGCCTCTGAAAGGAATATTCCTATACAACATTCATTCCCAAACCTTCCATTTGCTGCTAAATTGCCGTATTCAATATATATATATATATATATATATATATATATATATGCATGTATATATATATGTATATATATATATATAGATATAATTAGATAGATAAAGATATATATACATACATATATATATATATATATATATATATATATATATATATATATATATATATATATATATATATATATATGCATGCGTGTATACATATGTACGGATTATGGATGGATATTATAGTGTATGCGTGTAAAGATCACAAAATGTTTTCAAGTTGTTTTTAAGTAGGTGGCAAAAAAAAAAAGGTTAGGAAGCCCTGCATTGCGTAACACCTTACCTTGCATGTCGACGCCCATAACTGCTCAGAAGTATCATTTTCCTCGTGTTGTCTAAGAAGGTTATGGTATCATAAGCACATGCATAAGGGATTTCCCAATGGTTGCTATGACAACGTATATGTTAAAGGGGTATCTCAGGGATTTTCATCACTGGCTGAACACCTTGATGACAGTTGGCAAATCAACCGGGATTTTGGCAGGTTCCAGTAGCTCCTTTACATTACATTACTGTTCTCTAAAATATTCTATTTTAATTGTTCACTACTTTTCTTGTAGCTTACTTCCTTATTCCCTTTCCTCACTGGGCTATTTCCCCATGCTGGAAAGCTTGGACTTACCGCATACTGCTTTTCAAACTAAGGTTGTAGCTTAGCTAGTAATAATAATAATAATAATAATAATAATAATAATAATAATAATAATAATAATAATAATAATAATAACGTATTTGGTTTCTGTTGTAATTTGTTTCTAATCATTTTTATAGGACTTAGACGAGTCAAACCGGAGATGTTGGGTCTCCTTGAAAGTTGGCCAAATTTTAAGAAAGCCTAAGACCATTCTGCCGAAAATTTTAGGTGGGATCAACGAAGTCCCCATAAGGCTGAAACATTGGTGTACACTGCACTGAAGACACCCCTTCATTGTATTATTATTATTATTATTATTATTATTATTATTATTATTATTATTATTATTATTACTTGATAAGCTTCAACCCTAGTTGGAAAAGCCTGATGCTATAAGCCCAAGGGCTTCCACAGGAAAAATAGCCCAGTGAGAAAAGGAAATAAGTTTATAGTTTATTTGTATCCTTTTTTTTCTTTCCTCGCTGGGCTGTTTTTCCTGGTGGAGCCCTTTGGCTTATAGCATCCTGCTTTTCAAACTACAATGTCAAAAATTTGCCGAAAAAAAAAATCCTAAAAATCGTGGAATATATTTTGCCTGACATTTGCCGTTTTAAAAACAGATATATTGACCTTAGGGGTGATATTATGGTCACCAACCCGGGAAAGGTAATAACAAAGTAGAGTAAAAATTACGGTCGCCTGTATTACTGAAATACGGCTGAGAATCGTATATTTTTACGGAGAATTTCCTAT
>NC_090743.1:125010667-125038167 GCF_036898095.1 Palaemon carinicauda | reverse complement strand
CAGTACAGTATATATACATATATATACAGTATATATACATATATATATACAGTATATATTCATATATATACAATATATATTCATATATATATATATATATACAGTAATATATACAGTATATATTCATATATATACAGTATATATATATATATATATATATATATATATATATATATATATATATATATATATATACACGGTATATATACATATATATACAGTATATATACATATATATACAATATATATACATATATATACAATATATATACAATATATATACATATATATACAATATATATACATATATATATACATATATATATACAGTATATATACATATATATACAGTATATATACATATATATACAGTATATATACATATATATATACAGTATATATACATATATATATACAGTATATATACAGTATATATACATTTATATACAGTATATATACATATATATACAATATATATACATATATATATACAGTATATACACACACACACACATATATATATATATATATATATATATATATATATATATTATATATACATAATATATATATATATATATATATTCACATATATATATATATATATATATATATATATATATATACATATATATACAGTATCTATACATATATATATATATATATATATATAAATACAGTATATATATACACTATATATACATATATACATACATAAACATATATATACACACATATATACAGTATATATAATATATATATATATATATATATATATATATATATATATATATATATATATATATTTATATATATATATGCATATATATGTATATATACTGTATATATATACACATATACATATACGCACACTAGGTTGCGTACGAGGTATGTTAATCCCAAGTAAAATACTTACCAACTAGCAGGTGCAACTCGGGACGGATATTGTTTACTGAGATCGGCATTGACCCTCATTGATGTCGCTCACTACCACGCAGTTCACGTAATGTTGCTACATTTAACATCATATATAAGAAGGCTACATGATAGCTGTGTCTTTTAATTTGTAGATATTACCATGAAATTTGGCAGGAACAGAGAAACTATGTTTCACATAAATCCCTGAAATTTTCATTTGGATATGTGGCTTTTCTATGGTAGATATCAGCATGAAAATTAGTATGGATAAAGTAAATATCCATCCCATAAATCCTTGAAAATTTCATTTAGATATTTGAAGTATAAGAGTAATTTACAGCCCCGCTGAAGATCGGCCTCCGGCGGATATCGAAAAATTGCCTTTTGTGACTTTTCTATGGCGAGTAACAATACGAAAATGTATAAGAATGTAGTTCACATAACACCCATCAAACAATGTGAAAATCATTTTGGTATCTGTAAAACTCTACGAGTACATACATATACCAAAGGCACTTCCCCCAATTTTGGGGGGTAGCCGACAACAACAAGAAACAAAACAAAAAGGGGACCTCTACTCTCTACGTTCCTCCAGCCTAACCAGGGACTCAGCCGAGTTCAGCTGGTACTGCTAGGGTGCCACAGCCCAACCTCCCACATTTCCACCACAGATGAAGCTTCATACTGCTGAGTCCCCTACTGCTGCTACCTCCGCGGTCATCTAAGGCACCGGAGGAAGCAGCAGGGCCTACCGGAACTGCGTCACAATCGCTCGCCATTCATTCCTATTTCTAGCACGCTCTCTTGCCTCTCTCACATCTATCCTCCTATCACCCAGAGCTTTCTTCACACCATCCATCCACCCAAACCTTGGCCTTCCTCTTGTACTTCTCCCATCAACTCTTGCATTCATCACCTTCTTTAGCAGACAGCCATTTTCCATTCTCTCAACATGGCCAAACCACCTCAACACATTCATATCCACTCTAGCAGCTAACTCATTTCTTACACCCGTTCTCACCCTCACCACTTCGTTCCTAACCCTATCTACTCGAGATACACCAGCCATACTCCTCAGACACTTCATCTCAAACACATTCAATTTCTGTCTCTCCATCACTTTCATTCCCCACAACTAAGATCCATACATCACAGTTGGTACATTCACTTTCTCATATAGAACTCTCTTTACATTCATGCCCAATCCTCTATTTTTTACTACTCCCTTAACTGCCCCCAACACTTTGCAACCTTCATTCACTCTCTGACGTACATCTGCTTCCACTCCACCATTTGCTGCAACAACAGACCCCAAGTACTTAAACTGATCCACCTCCTCAAGTAACTCTCCATTCAACATGACATTCAACCTTGCACCACCTTCCCTTCTCGTACATCTCATAACCTTACTCTTACCCACATCAACTCTCAACTTCCTTGTCTCACACACCTTTCAAAATTCTGTCACTAGTCGGTCAAGCTTCTCTTCTGTGTCTGCTACCAGTACAGTATCATCCGCAAACAACAACTGATTTACCTCCCATTCATGATCATTCACTCTAGCATTCACCTCTCTCACCACTCCATCAACATACAAGTTAAACAACCACGGCGACATCACACATCCCTGTCTCAGCCCCACTCTCACCGGAAACCAATCGCTCGCCTCATTTCCTATTCTAACACATGCTTTACTACCTGTGTAGAAACTTTTCACTGCTTGCAACAACCTTCCACCAACTCCATATAACCTCATCACATTCCACATTGCTTCCCTATCAACTCTATCATATGCTTTCTCCAGATCCATAAACGCAACATACACCTCCTTACCTTTTGCTAAATATTTCTCGCATATCTGCCTAACTGTAAAAATCTGATTCATACAACCCCTACCTCTTCTAAAACCACCCTGTACTTCCAAGATTGCATTCTCTGTTTTATCCTTAATCCTATTAATCAGTATTCTACCATACACTTTTCCAACTACACTCAACAAACTAATACCTCTTGAATTACAACTCTCATGCACATCTCCCTTACCCTTATATAGTGGTACAATACATGCACAGACCCAATCTACTGGTACCATTGACAACACAAAACACACATTAAACAATCTCACCAACCATTCAAGTACAGTCACACCCCCTTCCTTCAACATCTCAGCTTTCACACCATCCATACCCGATGCTTTTCCTACTCTTGTTTCATCTAGTGCTCTCCTCACTTCCTCTATTGTAATCTCTCTCTCATTCTCATCTCCCATCACTGGCACCTCAACACCTGGAACCGCAATTATATCTGCCTCCCTATCATCCTCAACATTCAGCATACTTTCAAAATATTCCGCCCACCTTTTCCTTGCCTCCTCTCCTTTTAACAACCTTCCATTTCCATCTTTCACTGTCTCTTCAATTCTTGCGCCAGCCTTCCTTACTCTCTTCACTTCTTTCCAAAACTTCTTCTTATTCTCTTCATATGACTGACCCAGTCCCTGACCCCACCTCAGGTCAGCTGCCCTCTTTGCCTCACGTACCTTGCGCTTTACTTCCACCTTTTGCTCTCTATATTTTTCATACTTCTCTATACTATTACTCTGCAGCCATTCTTCAAAAGCCCTCTTTTTCTCTTCCACTTTTACCTTCACTCCTTCATTCCACCATTCACTGCCCTTCCTCATGCTGCCTCCAACAACCTTCTTGCCACATACATCACTTGCAATCCCAACAAAATTTTCTTTTGCTAACTTCCACTCCTCCTCTAAATTACCAGTTTCTCTTACTCTCACCTCGTCATATGCCATTTTCAACCTTTCCTGATATTTACTTTTTACCCCCGGTTTTATTAGCTCTTCAACCCTCACTAGCTCCCTTTTACATCCACCTACTCTATTCCCCCACTCTTTTGCTACAACTAATTTTCCTTCCACCAAAAAATGATCAGACATACCGTTAGCCATACCCCTAAACACGTGCACGTCTTTCAATCTTCCAAACATTCTTTTAGTTATCAACACAATCAATTAATGCCCTTTCTACTACTCTTCCATTTGCCACTCTTACCCATGTATACTTATTTTTTATCTTTCTTTTTAAAAAAGCTAGCACTTATTACCATCTCTTGTTCAACACACATATCTACCAGTCTCTCACCACTCTCATTTTCACCTGGTACGCCATATTTCCCAATGACACCTTCTACCTCTCCAGCACCCACTCTAGCATTTAAGTCACCCATAACAACTACATAATTCCTTCTACCCAGTCCTTCTACACACCTAGTTAATTCATTCCAGAACTCATTCCGCTCTTCTTCACTTTTCTCACTACCTGGCCCATACGCAC
The DNA here is from genome assembly GCF_036898095.1 of Palaemon carinicauda. Lineage (NCBI taxonomy): Eukaryota > Metazoa > Arthropoda > Malacostraca > Decapoda > Palaemonidae > Palaemon > Palaemon carinicauda. Next base: position 125,033,902 of record NC_090743.1, on the reverse strand, counting down.
TGACAAACGCCCAACATTCCCTACCCAACCTAACCCTTACCCACATTAACCTAGATGATATCTCCTTCCATTCCACTACTTTACCTGTCATCCATTCACTCAACAATAAAGCCACACCCTCTCTCGCTCTTCCCCTTTCAATCCCAGACACTCTACCAGACATTTCACCAAACATCACTTCACCCTTTCCTTTCATCTTTGTCTCACACAAGGCCAATACATCCATCCTTCTACTTCTAAACATACTTCCAATCTCACATCTTTTACTCTCTATCGTACTACATCCACGCACATTCAAACACCCCAAAACTAGAGTGCGGGGAGCAGTCACTCTCCCCCCAGCTCCATCTCTTTGTTGCTGTCTCACAGGATTTTCTATACAGGAGAGGGGGTTCCCAGCCCCCTCGTCCCGTCCCTTTTAGTCGCCTCTTACGACACGCAGGGATAACGTTGACGCTATTCTAATTGTTTTATGCCCCCGCGGCCACAGGGGGGCTCTAAGAGTAGTTTGCTAAAAGTTTTCACTTAAGAACAAAAGTGACAGCCAGGGCATGCCTGTAGCAGGTATGAACATGAAAATTGGCAGAAACACAGCTTTTATATTATACATACATACACACACACACACACACACACACACATATATATATATATATATATATATATATATATATATATATAAATATAAATATATATATATATAAATATATATATATATATAAATATATATATATATATATATATATATATAAATATAAATATATATATATAAAAATATATATATATATATAAATATATATATATATATAAATATATATATATATATATATAAAAATATATATATATATATATATATATAAATATATATATATATATATATATATATTTATATTTATATATATATATATATATATATATATATATATTTATATTTATATTTATATTTATATATATATATATATATACATATAAATATATATATGTATGTATGTATGTATGTATGTATATAAAATCCCTTTGAATATATCTATTGGTATAGGAGTTATTGACCCCGCCACCGAAACTTATCAGCTGTTGCCCAAACCCCCGCTCCGAAATCTACGGTTAGGGAATGCTTGGGCGAGATGTCTTCAAAACAATTTGGCATTTCATATAAGGTCCCTCACTTCGTTCGCGATAATAAAGCAACTGTGTTGCCACTTTTAATTTCCTCTAGAGCTTGAAGAATGAACCCCTCTGCAGATTCCATGACGTCCTCTATTAGCTTTACAAAGTATACACTTATAGGTGCTACTATAGTGTGATTCCTACCATCAGGATTCTACAATAGTGTGATTTCTACCATCAGGATTCTATGGTGTGATTCCTACCATCAGGATTCTACTATGGTGTGATTCCTACCATCAGGATTCTACTATGGTGTGATTCCTACCATCAGGATTCTATTATGGTGTGATTCCTACCATCAGGATTCTACTATAGTGTGATTCCTACCCTATTCTTCGGGTATGAGGTGATTCCTACCAAAGGAGGATATATAAAACATACTTCTTGACAATATTTTAATCAATTCTATTCTATAAAACATGCTGAAAAATCCATAAAACGCACTTTTGGTTAGGTTAGGTTAGGTAAAAATGTAGTTTTGTTTACACTGTTTGCTTGTTTAGTCGGTTTGGTAACACTTAAATTGAAGTGTTACTCTTGTAATAACATCTTGGAAGGGGAATATTACATTATTTGGTTGTTTGCTGGGTAGGAATCCCCTTATAGTCTATATGAATCCCCATATTGAGGTACTTACTTAATTACTTTACTTTTGATGGCTTCTTTTTCGGTCCCATACAGCAGGGGAACCCCACTTTCTACAGGACCTCCACTGTCGTTTTACCTTATTCGTTCACAGTATTTAACGTTTCATATCACGTATTCTTCATTTACTGTTTAATCGTCACTGTCAAAAGACTCATGAAATAAGAAAGTCTTCAGTTTCCTCCTGAAAGCATTAATGTCTTCAATCATTCGAATGTTTCGTGGGAGCTTATTATATAGTCTGGGGGCCGCATATTTAAAGGCTCTAGAGCCTAAAGTAGACATATATCTAGGTTCCAACAGTTTGAAGCCATCTACAACTATTCTCGTATCGACACGATTTGTTGGCTGCGCAATATGGAGCAATTCTCCTAAGTATTTTAGACGCCCGGTTCCGATAACTTGGTGGGTTATTGTACATATTTTAAATTCAATCCTCGCTTTAATCGGCAGCCTGTGTAAATCAATTAGTAGGAACAGAAAATGAAGGTAGGAATCACGCTATAGTAGCACCCACGTATATTTATTGTAAAAACACTTTTTTGGCAAAATAACACACTGATTGATGTTACATAAAGGTGTACAACTAACCTTATAAAAATCCAAAGCCTCAAAATTGCTTTAGCCTGTGCTGGACACGATTTACCTGTAAAGATAAAAATAAAACATTTAAGTGGGTCGAATGAAAATCAACCTCTTACACCACTCCCTCTTTACACCTAAGCAAATGTTATTAAATATATTAATGTAACATATGTTCTTAAATAATGCACATGTATATTATATATATATATATATATATATATATATATATATATATATATATACACAAATATTGTATATATATATATATATATATATATATATATATATATATATATATATATATATATATATATATTTAATAGGAAATACCTTAACTACAGTAGAGAATATATTAACAACCTGTAAGAAAAAGAAATGGACATGGGCAGGACATATAATGAGTGACCGACAAATGATAGACATTAAGAATAACAAAACGGGTCCCTGGAGATTGCAAAAGAGGCCGGGGGAGGAAGAAAAGACGAAGGTTTGACAAACTAAGAGTTTGCCTGTGCTGTCTGGCATAGAAAGACCAATAAACAGACGCAAGTGGAAGGACATGTCTGAGGCCTTTGTTTTGCAACGGATTTCTAACTAGTCAAGATCTATAGCACAGTAATAGGGCAAGTGTTGATGTATGGATCGTGGGTAGTGCCGTAGCCTCTGTACCATATTCTTCCACTGTCTTGGGGCAGAGTTCTCTTGTTTGAGGGTACACTCGGCCACACTCTTCTGTCTTAATTCTCTTCCTCTTTTGTTAAGTTTTTATACATATAGAAAATATTTATTTTAACGTTGTCACTGTTCTGAAAATACTTTATTTTTCCTTGTTTCCTTTAGTCACTGGGCTATTTCCCTGCTGGGGGACCCTGGGCTTATAGCATCCTACTTTTCCAAACAGGGTTGTAGATTGGAGAGTAATAATAATAATAATAATAATAATAATAATAATAATAATAATAATAATAATAATAAGACGAGAAGAGGAAGCAAAGCGTGAGAGGAAAGAAATATATATTTAGCCAGATACTTGCTTTTTATTATATAGGGGAGATTGGTAAGCTGCAACGCTTTATTCCTAACACTAACGAGTTTTCGTGACAGTGAACATAAAATTCAAATCATGATGACATAACGAACATCCTAATAGTAGGAAGAAGGATTAGGGCTAGAATGATTCTGGGATTCCCCATGTGCGTCACGCTTATCCCACAAATTCCAAGGCCAATACAAGTTGGCACTGACTTTGCAAATATTGTAAATCTTATCACAATGCTCTTTTTTATAATCTTCAATCTGTTTTCTGACAATAGGAGTTACCTTCTATTACACACAACCAAATGTTACTTCAATCGACAATATCACTTACAAATAAATGTCAGAATAAGTTTCAATAGAAAATATAACATGTGACTGGTTTCATTTTCAGTATGATGGGACATGATCGAGTAAAAAAGAATAAGCCGTATAAGAAGTAGTTTTTTTTTCGTTGGCTCCACTAAAGCGAAAAATTTAGTTGGGCAAGTCTCTCTCTCTCTCTCTCTCTCTCTCTCTCTCTCTCTCTCTCTCTCTCTCTCTCTCTCTCGGGTCACCATGATCTGTCCCCCAGATACTTCTATCTATTCAATCTTGCCCTATCACGCCAACTGCCCTCTTACTGAATCCATAAATCGCCATTTCTGCTCCTCTAATGAATTCGTTTCTGATCTTATCCTAACTCGTTACACCCAGTGAAAACGCAAACATTTTCATTTCTGCAACGTTCACCTCAGCTTCTTAGTTAAAGGTACGGTCTTCAAAACATACAGCATATTTAGTCTTGTCACCACCTGACTTGTATCCTTCTGTCGCACAGCACACTTGATACCCTTCTCCAGTCATTCTTCTTTTTTTTCCCACCCTTATCCCTACATTAAGAGATGGACTGCCAACAGTTAGGGGTTAAGGCCAATCCCTGGTGTAATCCCACCTTAACAATCTACCATTCTGTTGTGCCTGAAACACACCTCACTGCTGTTTATTCTCATACATATCCAGCATTGCCCTCACATACTTCTCATCCACTCCAGAACTCCTCACGCAGTGCCAAATTTCATCTCATGGGACCCTATCATAAGTTTTCTCTAGGTCCACAAATACACACAGCCATTTGTTTTGCCCTCGTTATTTTCTATTTACATTTGCAAAGGCAAATGTGGCATCTAAAGTGCTCCTACCTGGCATGAAACCATACTGCTGTCCACTGATTTGTTAATTGTACCCTAATTCTAGCTTCTACATCCCACAAGCACTTCCACAGGGATATAGTCTGGATCCATCATCTTTCACTTTTTCATTGTCTTTAAAACATTCCTTACCTATATCTTGTTTATGCTCTGCATTCAACCAGTCTGTCCTCATTTTTTATAATCCCCACATGCTTATATCTTAACCTACTTGATTTGTGGTTGTCCAATCGGTAAGTCTTGTATGCAGCCTTTCATAAAACCTAAATGCTTCAGCTCTAGCTTTCCCACTGCCCTCTTAACTCTTTGTTGTTTCGCCTCCAATCCACACCTCTCAGTATCTCTTTGCTTAAACCATTAATGCATTGCTCTCTTTTTCTGCTTATACATTCTCGGACATCTTCATTCCACCAACTGCCCTTCTTTGACGTCTCTAATGAAATACTAAACCCCCTGATTCTATTCTCTAATTGTAATTGCTGTCATTCCCCAGTCATCTCACAGCCTGCGTTACACCCTCTCTGAAGTTTGTTTTGCGTTCTTAACTTTTTATCTTCCACCATCTGGTCCTTGGTTCTGTTCTTGCAGTCTTCCTTTTCCTTAAAGATAGACAATCACACATGCCTAAAAGAAATTCTAAACCATGTGAACAGAAAATTTACATAAACTTGATAATCTTGATTACTTCTGCGTCAAGATTGCATTTGGTTACTTAAACATGAACAAAATTAAACAAATCAGGTTTTAGGGTTTTGCATCATGAAAATAAAAAATTTTTAAAGTCAAATTTCATAACTGATCTTGGGGTTTAGTATTAAGACATATCACATTTAAATATATTGAACTAACATCTACGCGCTAAAGTTACAGTATGCCTAAATGTGCCAACAGTTTTATTATAATACTTTATTTATAAAAATTTTAGGCTTATGATTACCAATTCTCAATTAACACCTTTCAGTCATTTGTATGGTCATGTTTCTGTAAAGAACTGAATTAATTCAAATAAATTGCCATCATGTCTCACGTTACGTATGGTAATTATCCTCGCTGGCAGTTGAACACAGATGTAAGACAATGCTAATTTGTGCAAGCACAGACTCTTGCTCCAATATCTATCAATATTCATTTTGAAATACATCTGTTTATTGCCTTCGACAAGACTTTGTTTTATTAAAAAGATCAGCGGAATATTGTTCTTCTTGAGAAAGTGCCCTCCAATGCTTAGGTTTGGCAAAATAAATCGGGATCTTGGGGGAGGGAAGGTTGGACTACTTTATATTTTTCAGAATGGAAGCAGAATGAATTGCCTAGTCTAACTTTTATGAATAAATCATCATTATTATTATCCTTATCTATTTTAATAACAATTAGGGAAATTTATTGATAGATTTTAGTCCAAGAGGACATGAATCTACCACTAACTCTTTAGGGGTCAATTTGAAATAAAATTCCAACTGAAATAATTAAGTAAGACCACTATGTCTATTTGAACATCATTTAAATAATCCAACTTTTTATCGAGCTTTGGAGACTGTTTTGCATCACATAATTTGATTGCATAGTTTAATTTTTGGATGTTTCGATTAATTTCCAACCATAAATCTGTCTTGATTCCACCAGGAGCTACGTGATAACAGTCCCAAAGAAGTGGTTTCCTGGAGGAGATTTGCAGGTGTGTGTCCAGGTGAAGAATCCCCAGGCGCCACAAGGGAAAATAAGTGTTAGTATCCAGCATGTTAGTGAACAAGGAATATTCAACAATGACGAGGATATAAGTAGACAACTGCTCGTAGAAGAATCTGTGCAGGTTCCAGAAGGTAAGGTCATGTGTTGGCTGTGGTAATGTGAGGTCATTTGTTGAATCTTGTTTAATATGTAAATTTTTTTAGTACAGTATTCCGGTAACTGTGTACAGTCATTCGTTTGGTCAGGGTTGATGGCTTTGAAGCTGATCAAGCTAATCCAGTTCTTAATTCAGTTATCAAAGTTTGTCTGGCCACAGAGCTTCATTGAAAAAATTGAGCATAAACTATTTACCAAATAAAATAAAAGAAATCTAACAGTAAAGTTACAAATATATTTTTCAGGTGACCAACACCTCTGCAGCAACATTTCTCTGCCACAAACATCAGACGACCGAATATGGTATCCAAACAAAGATATCATATCCATCACTGGAATATTGGATGACATTGCTGTCAACCACACCCGTGATATCGAACGTCAGAATAACTTCAATAAGACCATTGTACAAACGGACAAGTATCTGTACAAACCAGGCCAGAACGTCCAATTCAGGGTGCTGTCCCATTCTGGTCCTCTGATGGAGATTTCTACTGAAAATGTGAGTTTATCCCAATTCCAACCAGTTCATCTTAATTACAAAACTTTGCCATCATATTCAGGCCATCAGAACTTATAACGGGGTGCAAGTGTTTACCTTGTGGAATTCACGTACCTCTTGGGTCAAAGACAACCTCTTTTACTATCCATCTTGTTTTCTCCTCTCATTCCAACCCATTAGCCTATACAGTACTCCAAATAGTATACTGTCCATTAAACTTCCATATTTCTTTACGAACGTCGTAGTTTGTGTTAATGTGTTGATCCTCCTAAACAAGTACGAAAGCAAGCCTTATTCCTTCATTTTTGCAGCATTACACCCAAGGATATAAGTATGAAAATTAGAGCGAGGATAAATTTTGATATCCCACCTTTAACATGAAAGGTGCTGTGAGCCGTACATCCTTCAGAATTGCATTGTAATTTTTCCATACACAACACCATAAACATATAGTGTCTTAGTAACACCAATTAAAAATAATGTTTAAATTTGTAATTTTATGTTGCAGTACCAAGAGATCTACATAACCACGCCATCTAATAACCGAATTGCCCAATGGTTAGATGTTGACAACTCCAAAGGTCTTGTCCACTTGTCATTCCAACTCGCTGACGAACCAGAGGAGGTAAGGTGCACTTTTCTATATCATTTACTATGGGTTTTTATTACTAATTTATTATGACTGTTAACACAAATCCAGTCGGTTTCCTTCAAATTTTGGTTCCATAAACCTTAATTTGGGAACACATTTCGTAGTTCCTTAACTTTAAACCCATAAACTGATCAAAGATATTACTCCAATATATAGGGGGTCTACAGCATCAGACTGAACAATGGAAGAGGTGTGGAAACTGCTACAACCTTTGAAGTGAAAGAATATGTCCTACCCAGGTTTGAGGTGACTGTGAAACCACCTAAATATGTTTTGGTAACTGCTACCAACATAACATTTTCTGCCTGTGCAAAGTAAGTTACTTGAAATATTAGTTAATTTGTTTACTCTTGTTACATTAATCGGTAGAATTATAAACATAGATTCAATAACAGACAAAAGTTAAATCGATAATTTTTAATGGAATATACAGTATCCTTCATCAAAATTTAATGGGTACATCTTTTCAGTAGAGTATAGTTTATAATAAGTTTTCATTCACTTGTGTGTCCACCAGGTATACTTTTGGCGAACCAGTTAAAGGGAACATTTCCTGGGAAGTCAGCAACCTGCAAAACTCTGGATGTCGATCAGTCACCATTAAGAATGACACTGTAAGGAACATAAAATACCGATACACGTTGTGTGATTTATGGCAGTGTAGATTTACTAACGTTGACCATAAATATTTCCAGTATCAAAGAGTGTGGAGCACTCAATTGCTACAGGTTCTAAAAGGAACTGACAATACTAGTGGATATGAAGCATTCTTAAAAGTCTACTAATTCCTTTACAATATATGAATTAATCCACAATACTTAACAGGCCTAATTCTCAACATTATTCTGAAAGAAACATATTAATACCATACCACTATTCTACATTACTGTATATGGTTTTTTTTATTAGTCGCTGAAACAAGGCTTTATTTTCCAGATTTCTGGTTGCAGTGAACTCACCGTACAGTCTGCAGACATAAGACTTGTAGATTGTAATGTTTATAACATCAGAGCTAAGGTTACAGTGACCGAAGAGGGTACTGGGGCAACTGAGACAGGCATGGAGTCTGTTAACGTTGAAAGAAGGGCAGTGATTTTTGAAAGTCTCTTCAATGACGACTTCAAGAAACCTAACTTGCCCTACACATTGAAGGTACAATTAATTGATTTTGCAATGAGCTTGCCAAGTAATGTTTACATGCAGAAAAGGTCACATGAATATGAATATATTCTGTATCCTGGGCATTTGCTAACAGTCACTAATTTATTCAAGACTACTCTATAGATTAGACTTTTCCGAGGTGACTTTGATTATTCTCTCACAAATGATACTTTGACTTAGTTTTCTACAATATTAGGAGACAAATTATTAATTCTAACCTATGATTTTGCTCATCACCAGGTTTTTGTTAAATCACCTGATGGATCCCCAGCTAGTGGAGAACCTCTCGAGATATGCCATGGAGGCTCTTGCAATAACCTCACGACCCCATCAGATGGCATAGTTAAAGTTTACTTAACCAATTCTCAAAGCAGGAAAGTTGTAGTGAGTACTGTACAGAGTAGTTTGGTTCCATCTCCTTACTTGAACACTACATTATATACAAATATGAAAAAAAAAAAAAATCTAACACTCGAGACCAAAATTATTTTATTTTCCTCAATCAGATGAAACGTGTGGTAACCAGAGCTCTTTTGAATGAAGACAGTTTTGACCAAACTATAAAGAGGTTTTATTCTCCATCCAACTCTTCTCTTCTCATCCACGCTCCAGAAGAGACTATAAATTGCACCAGTGGTGAAGAAAACAGCCACACTTTAAAAGTCTTGTATGCTGCAGTTCAACAGAAGTCCGCTATTTTGAATGTTCAGGTAAACTAGCCAAAATATACTGAATCTTATAACCATCAAATTGTACTGTCCTCTCTAAATTCATATGAGCCGTAAAATTAAACTTGTCAACTATAAAGAATTAACCTCGAACAAGAGAATGAATGTTGGTTAATGATACTTTATTAATAGCACTGTTGAAACAATTTCCTTCTTTTCCTTGATCACAGGTTATGTCAAGAGGAAAGATCCAACTCTTCAAGTCAGAGGAGTATGAATTACCTTCCTCTGAATTACCTTTTGAAGAAGAAAATTTCATTGATCCTCTCTCTCCTGAGCCAGCAGATGTTGTCACTGGCCTTCTTAATATTCCACTCACTTTGCCTACAACTGCATCGCCAAAGATAAAGGTGAGAAAACGGGAGGGTCAACTTATGGTTGTTTACAATGACAATCGATACGATAATTATTGTACACTTCATTTCCCTATTCATTAAAGTAAATTTCAAAGTCTTCTTTTCGAATAGTGATTTTTTGTGATCAGCATGCTTTGAACGTTTAAAATGTCTAATACTATTACAGGTACTGGTATGGTATATAAAAGATGATGGAGAAGTTGTTTCTGATGTGAAGGAAATGACCGTACAAAAGTGTCTACCTATCAAAGTGGACTTTGTCTGGTCCACCAACAGAACCCAACCAGGAGATACTGCTTCTCTGAAACTAACATCTGCTCCAGATTCAATTTGCAGCTATGGTTAGTGTCAATTACGAAGTTACCTCTAATATACAGTATGTTCCAAATTTTGTTTATATTACTTTGATAACCAATGACCTACTTCTTTTAGTTCAATATTCACATTCCACTTCATATCCATAGTTCTTTGGTTAGCCATACTATTTTAGAAAAATCCTCCATAACTTAAAATTTAGCTTTTTATCGAACTGTTTTTCCCATGTATTTTAAGCTTTCGATTATAGTTTCACCTTAGACATCACAATCTATAGAACTTCAAAATTTACTACATTGCTCAATACTTTTTTACAAGACCAAGAGTTTGGACACTCTAGCTTAAGGAGCTAAGTATAAAAATGGAATAAATATACATCCCCATTTAAATACACTATAGTATTGTATTCGCTGAAAAGCTTGCAAACTGCAGCTGGGTTAAACATATAAGTGTGGGTTAAAAAAAAAACTGATGAGATTTATTTCTGAAAATAAAGATATTGACTTTTTTCCATCAACTACAGGGGTTGTGGATAAGAGTGTAGAGTTATTGTCACCAAGGCAAGATACTTTAACTGTTGACAGTTTCTTTTTGGATGACTACCGTTACAACCTTCAACCCTGGAATTATCCACAGGTTAATGACTACAATTACTGCAGGAGTTTGCTGCAACTTGATCTTGGAGGTAAGATTAATCTCTATTTTTCAAGGTCTGCATTTAACTTCTGATATGGTTAGTTTATAATGAATGCTAGCCTAATTTAATTATAGCACGTTAAATTCTAACAATAAAAATAATCTAATGCTCCTAAATTTCGCATCCTTATCTTACAAAAGAAGATAAATTAATTTTTCAGTCCCTTTTAGTTGCCATATAGTACTTTTTCTATTTTACAGAAGGAAGATATAACTACTACACAGATTATGTTGATGCTCTTCATACATTTGACGTAAGTATGAAGCTTTGGTAAATTTTCTGTGGATTTCTTCAAAATATGTAAATTAAACAATTGACATATCATAAGCATTAAAAACTGAATAATAATTCTTGACTTCTACAGCAATCTGGCCTTTACATTTTCACGGATCTTCAAGTGGAAACCAGACCCTGCGTTAAAGAAGGTAAGAATCCTTTGCCGTTTCAAACCTCCTTTTTTAGTGTTCTCTGCTCTAAGATTCAAGTTTTAATATACCTAAAACAAGTGTATTATAGGAGGTAAATATATCACTGTCTCAGCCATTGAAAATACTGTAATTTAGATTTAAAAAGCAGTTTCTTTTTGCAAGTTGGAAAATTGCAGAATGAGCTTTCTCTTGGGTGACATTTTATTCCAGATTGTGAATAATTATGGTTTTACTAATAATGACAGCAGAAATAATAATAGCATATGGTAGTAACATAAATAAGAATTTCATTTGGGAGAAGTTTATTGTTACAAGACAAAGGTGTACAGTATAGAGATAACGGCATAGCCGTTTAGTGTTTTATATCCTCTCTGGCTTCCACAGTACTTAAATAATTAATTTCATCTGAAATCTTAAGTGTTAACCGGTATTCCGGAAAGTTAAACCATTCTGGCCTAGCATGGTTTCTCGGTAATGAGGGCACAAATCCTGTATGAGATATTGACCACGTGCAAGAAAGAATCTTCCAATTCCTCTAACATACAAATTCTAATCATATCACCAGGAAAAAAAATTAGCTATTCTATATTAAGCTGAAAGCTGTTGAGTCCCTTGTTAGGCTGGGAGGAACGTAGAGAGTAGAGGTCCCCTTTTTTGTTTCTGTTTCATTTGTTGATGTCGGCTACCCCCCAAAATTGGGGGAAATGCCTTGGTATATGTATGTAGGTATGTATATTAAGGTTTAGAGACTTGTCATTTATAATGGTGGTGTAGATTGGAATGGAGCACAAGGAATTCTCAGAATATGTCTGCGATAAAAGGGTTGATCCAAGGCCAATATTGGCCTTGGGTTGATCAGACTCACAGACACTTTGCCTCTTGTTTCCCACGCATGTGCAACTACAAGCATTCTCTAAAGACAGCCATTAACCTTCAAGCATACCTGTACATGTCTCTGTGTAGGCATACCTGAACATTTGTGATAAGTCTGCAGTTTATATTGGCTATGCACGTGACCTCTGTATACAGTTAATCTCCTTCAATATGACCAGCTAACCATTGCAGGAATACCTGAAGGATAATGGCTGATTTTATTTTTCTAAGTACATACTTAATTGTGGTCTTATTGGCTAAAATCAAATGGCATAAAAGTTAGACTTGTGAAGGGTTTAAAGGTTTTAAAAAGTATTCTAGATAATTTCAAAATTAAAATTATTTTTGAATACCTCCTGTTTCTTTTTTTTCTCTCCAGAATATGAAAACTTCGGCATTGATAATAGAATCCACTTTAGTAGTTTTAGTGGTGGTGCTCTACCTCCAGCATCACCAGGTCGACCACAATTTGCCATTGCACAAGATGTTGCAGGACCATCCTCTCAATCATCAGATGAACCAAGAACAGACTTCCCTGAAACTTGGCTTTGGAATCTTGTTGTTGTTCCGTACGTGTATACTGTATTCTCTATTTATGTAATTAAAGAGATATTACTGTGCTGTATATACTGTATTTCATCGAGTTCTAAACATTTCTGGGTTACTTAAACTTGTATTAAATTTTTTCTTTAAAGGACAACTGGAGTGCTTGAAGAGAATGTAGAGGTCCCAGACACCATTACTGAATGGGTTGGTAAGGCAGTGTGTGTCCACCCAAAGATAGGTGTTGGAGTATCCGAAAGGGCATCCCTCATAACATACACTTCTTTCTTTATTGACCTCACCCTCCCTCCTTCCATCAAGAGAGGAGAAATTCTGCCTGTCAAAATTTCAGTCTTCAACTACCTTCAGCAGCCCCTGCCAGTAAGTGTTCAAAATAGTTTTTAAATTTAACCTCTAAAACTTGAAAATAAAACTTTCAATTGATTGGAATACTGAGAAAATAGATCAACACTGTACAATAGCTTTACCCCATCATGGCTACAATAAGCAATTGTTTTTTCTAAACAGGTGAGGGTCACCTTGGAGAGCAGTACAGAATATGAACTCACTGGAGAAACTGATGAAACCTTACCAGCTGGCCAAAGACTATCCTGCATTGGAGCACAGGAAAAGCATGTCCACACAGTCAAAATAAGACCGACAATCATTGGAGATGTGAATATTACAGTCAGGGCTTATGTGGATACTGAAACCACTCTGCCTTGTGGTGACAGCCCTGTTAATATTGACAAAAGGTAATTCTGTACTGTATTGTGTAAGAGCCAGGAATTGGGGGATATAATTAAATAGTTATCATAGGAGGGACAATAATCTGATAATAATTGACAAATTCCCTTTCACAGAGATGCTCTTGTGAGGCCCATAACAGTAGAAGCTGAAGGTTTCCTAAGAGAAGAAATTTGGAGTAAATATATTTGTGCCAATGGTAAGTTCAACTAAGTTCTGTTACCGTAGCAAAAAGAAATATCTTCGTGTTATGCTTTTGAACACATTGGGAGTTACGAAAGTAAATTTGTTACAGGTGAAAGACACTTTTAAATTTATTTGGATAATGTTTAAGCAATAAAGGTAATTATTTTCTGACAGGAATCAGCAGAGAATGCCTGTATCTAAATCATAACTAAAGATAAAAGTATAATTTGCCCGTTTCATCTTGCAGAAGTAGCTGATGGAGAAGACTCCCTTGAGACAGCAGAATTAATTGTACCCCCCGGTATGGTAGAGGGCTCTGAGAGGGCATGGGTCACTGCAGTTGGAGATCTTCTGGCCATTTCTCTACAGGTAAAGCACTGCTTTTAATCCCCTTTATTCACATCTATTTTTAAACACGCCATCATAACTTTATATATTAAAGGAGTTTGGCTTAAATTTTTCTTTGCATCTTTATAAGCAATAAAAACTTCATTAACAAAATAGTAAGTATGCCACTAATGAGAATGTTGATTTCCACAGAATCTTGGGTCTCTCATCCGTATGCCTTATGGGTGTGGTGAACAGAACATGTTGAACTTTGCTCCTAATATATACATCCTGAAGTACTTGATTGCTACAGGACAAGAGACTCCTGAAGCGAAAGAAAAGCTACTCAACTACATGAGGACTGGTAAGTTGGAAGTCAAGTCTAACTTATGGTACTTTGTATTGATGAATATTACTTTGTAACCTTTCAAAATATTAAAAAACTTCCATAAATATTTTACAGTTTTGACATTTTTATTACAACTTTGTTGTTACCAGGACCACCCATAACTTACAGTGCCCAAGCCAAACTAAGCATCTGGAAACTCTTGATATATACTTTAGTTAATTAAGCTATCTTCCTTTTTTACAGTTATTGAGGATTCTCCAAACTAACAAAATAACACACAATAACTTTCATCCTAAATACAACTCGCTCCACATTTATATCACATAGCCTATAGCTTTACCTTAAACATGTATTCGCTTACTTGAAATAACACATGAAACAATCTAAAATATATGCATGATTATTAATATCATTACTAGCTAACCTACAGCCCTTACTGGAAAATTAGGATGCTATAAGCCAAAGAGCTCCAAGAGGAAATAATAGCCCAGTGAGGAAAGGAAATATGAAAGTAAAGTACAGTATGAGAAGTAATGGATAAGGAATACAAATATCTTTATCATTAACAATAAAATGTCATGTATACTGTAAACTGTTAAGATGACTTTAATCAGCCTATTAAGCATATAAAATCTTGACTAAATCTATGCTCTCTCTTGTTGCAGGATATCAACGCCAGCTGCTATATAGACATGGAAATGGCTCCTACAGCGCTTTTGGCAAAGCTGATGACTCCGGCTCTAATTGGCTCACTGCCTTTGTCCTAAAATCCTTCTCTCAAGCAAAAGATTTCATATTGGTCAGTACCATTTACAAACCGTTTTTGTTCTTGTCCTCTACCTATGAAGCGTGTGACTTGTGGATTTTCATGAAATAGAATTTAAATAATTAAAGTTCTTATTTCTGTGTTATATTTGCCTGATGGTAATATTCTCCAAACGTTTGGTTTATTATACCTTTACCAGCAAAATTTTAAAATCTTACAAATTTTCTTAATTCTTCCCTTTAATAAACACCATGCATTTAGTAAAGCATGGGGCATTCTAGCAATAAGTGGTAACTGACATGCCATTTTCTGTCTTCTCAGTTCTGAAGTTCAAATTATCCTTATCCTGTTGACACCAGTAAGTAGTGGGGCATGTAGAATATCAGGCGAGCATAGAAATAAGGAATTTTATTATTAAATTGTTTATTTCAATGAACCTTCCCTGATGTTCATATTGCTAACTCTCCCACACTACCTGAGGTGGAAAGTTAGTGACAGAAAGAGATGGGATAGATACAATTAAAAGAATCGTAACATGGTTAACATCCACCAACCTGGAATAGATTCCTTTTAACAAATCATCCCTCAATGCGGCTTGAAAATCCGGACACCCAGATTGTTTAATAAAGCTATTAGGAAGTTGGGACCAGGTTTGCCATTTTGAGAGCGCATTCACTGGACTAATGAAATCGAGCGATGACAAGAGATTGTGAAGCTCGTCACTTCAACACTGCAAATAGTGGGATATTAGGATTCAAACTACCTACATGGTCTTATGCCTCACAATCTAGTTCTTATTAAGTGACCACAACAATTGCCGCATGCAAGGGCTTAACTGGAGAACCATTGCTGAAAGAGACTCTTTGAACAATAGACCACTTGGAGTTAGGTTAGGTTGACGAGATTACGAAGATCGTCACTAGCGTTATCGAAAGTTGGCTGATTATGTCAATTATCTAAAGGTTGAGGCTTTTAATTATCAGCGTCATCCCCGCTACAATCGACTAGCTTAGTCTTTTCTGGCTTTTATACATAAGTTTGTCCTTTTGGGACTTTGTTTCAATATATCAGAGGATTTCTGTAATAGTTATGAGGTAGTATGAAGGATTACTGTTGACTTGGTCGGTAGCCAGTGCCATCTACTTTCACATGAGAGGTACAGTGAAGGAAAGGATCTTTTCCCATTCTTTAAATCACAGTATTTCCCCTGACACTATACATGAAGGGAATGTGGATAATGAACTAAAACAATTCCTTTGCACAGTCCACACAGTACAGTTTATAGTTACAAAAACCAAGGGAACACTTCTTAATGCAATCAATCTGGAGAAAACAAACATAGGTCTGAAAAACTGCAGAGATAAAGAGACTGGCACATCAGTTACCACTTGCCACTAGAATTCTCCTTCCATTAATAAGTGCATGTGTTTATTGCACGCAATAAAATGAGAAAAATTTAGATTCTTACAGGTGAAGGTTGATTAAACAGAGGTTCTAAAGAACCAATATGAGCATCAGGGGAAGTTCATAGAAATCTTGGCATTTTTACACAATTGTTTTATCCTGTAACATTAATAATTACAGTACAGAACTGTAATTAATTTTGGGTGAATTTAGTCGGGATATGGCTGTATAAATGTTTCATATGATAGTGATTGTTTGATATAAAGGCAAACTGTACATCTAACCTTTAGCTATTCTTTCAGATTGATGAAGATAGCCTTAATGTAACCACATCATGGCTAATTGATAATTACGGCAATGAAACCTGTGCCCAATCTATTGGGAAAGTATTCAATAAAGGATTGAAGGTAAGTGGACAAATTTTCTGCCTGATAAACTTGGATTACTGAACAATTTTAGGTTAAAATTAATTTTATATCTATTATCGATACATTTTGAAAAGTTATCAAAAACAAATAATGGTTAATGTACTTAAATTTCATAATAATAGATGTAAATATATAAGACATGAAAGTACACTTAACATAATTATGCAATTAAATATACAGAAGTGTAACAGTGTACCATTAAGTATTTCTACCTTATACAATACGTAATTTTACACAAACTAACGATAACTAAGGAAAAAAAGTTCTTGAATGCACAATCAAGAATTCACAACAAATCAACCTATCATTTACATGAATAGAAATTGCTTATCCGGTAATAAGTGACCAACCAGAGGCACTAAAAAAATTGAAATTGATTTAAAGAGGGAAAAAAAATTTGCAGGGAGGTCTTGGTACTGGAGCGTCCTCTCGTGTCCCACTGACGGCATACATCCTGATAGCTCTTCTGGAATCTGGAGTGTCTCCATCAGACAACACAGTGCAAAAGGCTCTGAACTGCCTTATTGACGATAACTCTGCAGACTCTTACACAGTGGCTCTGAAAGCTTATGCTTTGGCTCTTTCTGGAATCCCAGAGGCCCCTGGGGCATTGCGACAGCTATTAGGACAAGCTATAGTGACCAGAAATTCAACACACTGGGAGCTGCCCAGAGGATCAGGAGTCTATCCAGGTAAATACAGTAGAGGAGACATCCACTTTAGGTCAAATACTAATACAAGATATGCAAGCTAATAGTCCAGTACCATAGTCCTCTTTTATCAGTTCAAGCTCTTTTTTTTTTAAATGGAAAATTAGTTTGATTTGGTGAAAAAGCCAGTGATTTCAGTGCATGTTATTTCTTACAAAGTTCATATGTAGAAATTCGTAAAAAAAAAAAAAAAAAAAAAAAACTATCACTTACAATGAGGTACTCCAAAGTTTTCAATTACTTACCGTTGATTTCTTTACAACAGCTAGCAGTAGTGCACTAGAAGTTGAGACAGCTGGCTATGCCATCTTGGCAATGATGGCTACAAATCCTTCACTTTATGAGCAAGAGGCAAGAAAAGTGGTCAAGTGGATTTCCACACAGAGGAATGGCAGAGGAGGATTCTATTCTACACAAGTAAGTAGAGGTTTCAGCTAGCATCTTACGAATACTATTCAAGTTTATTTAAAGCTTTCTTCTTTTTTGTAATACTGTTACACTTGCCATATGTTAACAAAGCTCAAAAGTATCAAATGTCATCAATTACTGTAAGTACTCATAAAATTATTTAAACTTTTCAGGATACAGTTGTTGCTCTTCAGGCTCTTGCTAGTTATGAATCAAGTCAGTACCAGGGTGACTTGAACGTGAATGCCATAGTGGAGGCTAATGATTTTTACCACTTGTTCCAAGTAACAGAATCTAATAAACTATTATATCAGCAAGTATCTTTGCCAACTCTTCCAACCAATGTCTCATTAAGGATGGAAGGCCAGGGTTGCGCTGTTCTTCAGGTGAGCATAAGCACATGGAGTGATCTAATGTATACTTGAAGGATTCTAATGCAATTGAATGCACATTATAAACCTTGATATTATTAATATGCAGAAATGCAAAATGGGTTTTTCACACCTTTACAAATTCCTCATATCGACACTCGCTATAAAACCCATTAACATTTTTTTTTAGTAATCGACACCCACTGTGAAACCCATTAAATTTTTTTTTTTTGTAAAGTACTGTGTGTATTTTTTTTTTTTACTAATCCAGCTTTTCTTTTCCAGACGGTCCTTCGTTACAATGACCCTGAACCTCAAGCCAGTGATGCATTTAGCCTTCGGGTCAACTCTCAAACGGAACAAGATCCTTTCTGTGTGACCAAGCGTATCTCTGCTTGTGCAGCTTACTTACTTCCAGATGGAGTTTCTAATATGGCTGTTATTGAAGTCAATCTTGTCTCAGGTTACATACCAGAGAAGGAGGACCTGAAAAAAATTTTGAAGGAAAATGAGGGCATTGTCAAACGATACGAAGTTGATGGCCAAAAAGTCTCCTTTTACATTGAAGAATTCACAGCCGAAGATATCTGCGTTAATTTCAGGGTCATTCGCCAAGTGGATGTAGAAGAGGCTAAGCCAGGATCTGTTGTTGTCTATGATTATTATCAGCCAGAATTCTCCATTAGCAAGGTATTCACTGAATTTCACTTAACTTGCAAACAAATTTTCTATTGAAAAATATCCTAATAAATTACAGTACCGTAGTTCCTTTTGTAATCTTGAGCTTTGTCCAAGTTCCTTTTGTACTCTTTAAGACTTACTGGACATGAATTAAATTTTTCTAGAGCATATAATGACGAGGTTCTTTCTTTCACAGGTCTATAACCTTCCTGATGCATCTCAGTGTTACCCATTCTGAAAGGTCTACAGAATATTTTCCAATGCAGGATAGCAAATGTTATAGGCATTAACACAAATTTTGGAATATCTTAAATCTTAAAAAACTCCTAATAGCTTTAATGTTAAAAATGTTTTAGTATTTTTTTATGATTGATAGTTTTGTTTTAATTCATATTAAAAATATATTTACAAACTAAATACACTATCATTATAACTATGTTGTTTTCTCATTTTAACAATCCTTTATGCACATACTTTACTTGAGTCATTGAAGTTCTCTATTAACTTTAATTCAGAGTAATTCAACAAGCACAAAAGCCATTCCAACAAATTGCTACAATTTTTGTATGTTTATTTCACATTCCTCATCTATACTGGATCATCTTGATCCTACAGATTCATGTACACAAGTCCTTGAGCTCCTTACAGCCATATCAAAACGCCACTCATGTTTAAAGCAGTTTGCAGTGCACACACAAAAATCTTTGGAGAAGGTTATGCATTGTTCAGAAGGGGGACTAATCATGCAGTAGTATTTGGCCCACAGATGTTCAACCAACTATTATCTATAATCTATTTTTATCAAACCAAAAGATCTTTACTCTACCAAATACCATGTAATGATAAATTGGTCTGTCCTTATCAGTTTTCCATCAGTATCAACTGTTTTAAGTGATCCCTCCCCCAGCTCCTCATGTCTTGCTATACATGTACACTGTAGATCACTGTATGGCATCTGTGCAACGAATTTTTTTGTATAGACCTGATTATCCTAAGCTGCTGTTTTTTTGGTCTGTAAATATTCCTATGGAATAAGCTGAAAAAGGCCACTTGACTTGCAAAATAAATTTCCTTGAATTAGATTAAAGAGAAGAAAGCAAAGATTAATAAATACTCTATATGCACTGAAACGATCGTTCAGATAAACTCTTAATGCTACTTTCACATAGCAATATTGTCCCCTGAACTTGAGAGCATCCTCATTAAAACCAGCAAGTGGAACATTCAAGTAAGGGTATCGGACAGTGTGATCAAGTGTAAGTCTTAATAAATGTTAAATAAATTAACAAATTGCTTCACAAAGATGATGAAAATCAGATGGAAAGAATCGTATGAATCTATCAGCTTATAAATTCTGTAGTAAACAAAGGAACACACCAACAAAGTCCAGCGTACTATTGCTATCCTGACAAATGTCACCAAAATACAAGAGAGAAAGTAGTATATATACTAATAAATAAAAAAAAACGTGCATCAAAGATTTAAAATTTATTATATGGAAGAGGGAACTTTGATTTCATGCTTTAAAATCTCAACCTGCCCCTTAGTGGTTGGTGCTGTCGATGCATCTCATGTGTTGCACTCGAGGCATTACTCAAATAGGGTCTTTGAAGCCTTCCTTCGGCGCCAGCTGCACTTCATATCCTCCTATTTCACTTCCGTTCTTGCTTCGTTTCTTCCATTTTGCACTCCAACCTTTTCTAACATTTATCTCTTACTGTGACTCCTGCACTTGGGCGCCGATTGGCCATAGAGGCCCAAGCTATATCCAATATAGCCCAGTAAAACTAAGCATTTGGTAGGTCATTTAATGCATGACACTGGCCGCAGATTGTTTTGTTTTCCAATGAATCCGGTAACAAATGAAGTAAGCACTTGTGCAAGAAATTAAAAGATAACTAAATTGAATTAAGAATACAACTTAGCAAACAGGTCAAGTAGGATGTTAACTT
Source organism: Palaemon carinicauda (assembly GCF_036898095.1). Taxonomy (NCBI): domain Eukaryota; kingdom Metazoa; phylum Arthropoda; class Malacostraca; order Decapoda; family Palaemonidae; genus Palaemon; species Palaemon carinicauda. The sequence goes on along the minus strand of NC_090743.1, from coordinate 125,012,851 downwards.
AATAAGGCAATGGGAAGAAAAACTTAATCGGACCAATAGGAGAAACTGTCGCATAATGCAAATAAAAAAAAAAGGAATCGAGTGGAAACTTTATAACAAGTAAATTCAATGAAAAAGTAACAAGGAATAAGAAACCTATTGAAACTTGCACTAAAATGATGGCATGTCACGCAATATCTTGATAAGGAACACATTTCCCTATATATTTTGAACAAAGATGAAAAAAAATAATATTTCGATGAAGGAAAACTGTGCTCTTTACCTTTTTTTTTTTTTTTTTTTTTTTTGAGGGAGGAAGAGGTGCTGTGTGATTCAAAAGATCTTAACTGTGAAAGGCTAAAACAAGGAATCCAGTACGACAACAGGATAAAGTTATGGGGGTCACATAAGAAGGGAAGTAATGGTGGATACAGAAGTTAGAAGTGTATATACAAAAACTAGAAGTGGGATGCATGAAAATGTGATAGGAGGGATACAGGAGTGTTAAGAACAAACACAGAAAATTAACATAGTTGTGTTATCTGACGTTAAATTCAAGGGAAATATACATAAAGATGAAAAGGCTCAATTATAAAATAGGTGGAACAATTTAGATACTTGAGAGCTAATATAAAACAGAAGGGAGGATGTGAGGATGAAGTTGAAAATGGGATGGAAACAGTCTGGGGGAAGTGGAGGAAGGTAGGAGGGGTATGTGATAAGAAAATACCAATCAAGCTAAAAGTCAAGAACTATAACACAGTAATAAGACCAGTGTTATTGTATGGATCGGAAACGTGAGCTCTATCACGAAAAGAGGAAGCAAAGCTTGAGAGAACGTGAATGAAGAATGGTAGGTGAGCAAGATTAAAGATATGACAAGTGTGTCTCGACTGAGATGGTGTGGTCACATGTTGAGGATGGATGGTAAGGATGGAGTGAGGAGGGCTTTGGAGGAACTTGTTAGGAAGAGAAGATCGAGAGAAAAGCATTGAAGTAGATGGCGAGATTAGGTGAAGGATGATATGGAAAGAAGAGTTTTAGTGGAAGAGGATGCCTTTAATAGAGGGCATTGTAGAGGGCACATCAGACAACCGACCCCTTAATGTAAGGATAATGGTGGGAACTAAGAAAATACACAAGGATGAAGAGTAAACAGTGAAGTGTACTTGCAGAGTAAAAAATGCAAGTTAATTACTATAGTCGAAAGACAATGTCTCACTCTACAACACAGTTATTTTATAAATAATTCATAGTATCCCGTTCTAAGGTTCAGTTAAGGTGGTAAACGTGTCTTTTGTCATTTTTTTTTCTGATTCCGATTGGTGCTAAACATGTTACACCTGAGCAGAGCAAAAAAAATATTTGACAGATGTTTGCCTAACGAATATTATCATTATTATTATTAAATGCTAAGCTACAACCCTAGTTGGAAAAGCAGGATGCTATAAGCCTAGGGGCCCAAACAGGGAAAATAGCCCAGTGAGGAAAGGAAATAAAGAAAAATAAAATATTTCAAGTATAGTAACAACATTAAAATAAGAAAATAACTAAGAATAAATACATGATTACAAATCTAAAAGTATGATGTACACAAAAAGTGGATACTAAATACGTATGCATTCTAATGTACAATGTAAAGCAGACAACGGTACTTTCATTTTGCATAGAGAGCATATAGGATAGAAGCAGCAAAGTCTGAAAATAGAATTCATTACCCACTGACGATATATCCCTGATAGACATAGAAAAAACAAAACAAAAGTATGCATAAGCATATAATATTCAAGAATTAAACAAAGGCTAACAGGATGAGTTTGAAAAAATGGTCAAAGAAAAGCATTATAATTCACATTAAAACTAAAAATATGAAGTAAACGGATGTTATTTATTGTGATTAGCCATGAGTGTATATTAGTCGCTCATATGAACAAACAAATTAAATCCGATCAAGCAACAGCGAAGTTGAGAAGTATTTACATCTACAGACAGCGCTGAGCTGGGGCGGGGTAGTGTTGGTACCCTTCAGATGACGTCACAGTCGCCAAGACACCACCACAATAATAATCATATAAAAGCCATGGCAATCAAATAACTAGATCAGTTTGTATCCATCAGCACGTGGCACAAGACGTGCCTCCGTCTAGAAAAGAAACCTTCTCTTCGTAAGGTAAGAATCGAGTGACCAAGATTAGGGTTTTGAAA
>NC_090743.1:124995667-125005667 GCF_036898095.1 Palaemon carinicauda | reverse complement strand
ATGTAGATTGCTTCAAAAATTCTCATTTTATTGAACATGGCTGATATCTTTAATGTGGAGGGTGGAAGAAAACCGGAGGGCTTTTTAAAAAAAAAAGCTATGATTATGGAAACAACAAACAGGATAATAATTTCCCAAACTTTCCCCAGCTGGATGATTGATTAATTAGGACCGGAGACTTGTCTGGAAACATTTCTGTACCCGTGAAACTGAAGGAATTAATTACCTTGCACTTTGATGAGCTCACAAAATCTCTCGACGAATATTTCCCCACCATATGTGGTATGGGCCACAGCCTTTCATTTTTAGTGTTGCTAAATCAAATGTCAATGATGAATACTGTGACGAAATCATTGAACTTCAGCAGAACCAGGTTCAATAAGAAATCTTCGGAAAAACACCACACTCAAGGTTTTGATGTCACTAAATCATAGTATACCCTCTTATTGCTACGAAAATCCTTGACACTCATACCCTTTGGTACAACATATCTTTGCGAGCAACCCTTTTCGAGGTTGGTAGACGTAATAACCATGAAAAGAAACATAATTTGCTGCAAAAAAAAATATGAAAATGGCACTTGCTGCCGTGAATCCGTACATTTCTGACATTGTCTCTGAAAGGAAATAGCTATAGGTACATTGATTGCAGTAAATATTCAAGTTAAATGAAAAATTCATGTTTTGTTAACTTTATATTTTTGAAGCCATGCTTTTGTGTGCAACTGATGTTGGATTCATTTCGTTTATTGACAAAATATTCGTCTAGGTTTTGAATGTTTAAAATATCATATTTCATTTGTCCAACTATGAAGGGTTCGGTAAATGTAGGCTCAGTACCTCCAACGGGGTGTAACGTCATACAATGCTTTATTCACACTTCATTTTGTGTAAAATTTCTATGAGGATTTGTATTTTTCATTTATTTTACACTTTCCAGATGACATTCTCTTCAAGGTGCAATATATGAGCACTTCATTTTGTATTATAGCTTAGAATTTATATTTCTTGCAAATTAATTTATGCCATCTAAATTTAACCTTAGACATTTAATCCATATTGTTTAATATTTTGATTTATGAAATTCTATGCGATTTTGTCAAATTAGAGGAGGTTGGCGAGTGTGCGGTGAGTTTCGTGATTGGGAATTAACTATCAAAATAATTAAATAAATAATTAAAATTAGGAAACGCCTGATTACTAATGATCATACATGCAATAAATTCACATCACTATATATAATATACTACACACAAACACACACCCACACACATACATACACACACATATATAAATACACACACACACACACACACACACATATATATATATATATATATATAATACACCTAAAGGAAAAATCCTGACCAGATAAGGATTCACGCAATATTTAAAATTTTTTCCTTGCGGTTTATTAAATCTGAGCATTACATATTTCCGTAAACTTTAGGCATACACATACATGCGCACAGACATATGTGAATGTACGTACACACACACACTTATATATATATTATCATTATATATATATATATATATATATATATATATATATATATATACACAAATATATGTATATATATATATATATATATATATATATATATATATATATATATATATATATATATGCACACATACATAAAGTATATGTCATAAGCATAAAACCAATTATAACTAACAACAAACGGCCAATATTAATTAATTAGTTTTAGCGCAGTACATAGCAGCATGAAACATCTCTCTCTCTCTCTCCCTACCTGCAGCTGAGGAAGAGGGCTACTATGTGTACAACACACAGTACATCAAGTTGTATTTTGAGAGGAAAAATGCCATAGACGCCGCTAAGACGTGTGCACAGGAGAGAGGAATGCTGGTGGCCATCAGGGTAAGCATTTCATCCTTATTTTTGTTGGAATACTACTGATGATAGTAATGTTCATTAATGGGTGTACATTATTATCATTAACAGTACAACAACTGGTTTCTATCTATCTATCAAACCTTTAACTACACAGGCAGTTAATTCTAATAGCCAGGCCTTCTCCAACATGAGGCCCAATACTACACAGTATTCTAGAAGTTTTATTCCAGCTGTTACCAAGTTGTGGAATGTTCTTCCTAATTGGGTAGTTGAATCAGTAGAACTTCAAAAGTTCAACGTTGGAGCAAATGCTTTCATGTTGACCAGGCTGACATGAGTCTTTTTATAGTTTATATATGACATTTCTGTTTTTGACGTTAATAGTTTATATAGGACATATCTGTTTTGACGTTCTTACTTTTTTTTAGAATGATTTATTGTTAATTTATTCTCATCATTTATTTATCATCTTATTTCCTTTCCTCACTGAGCTATTTTTCCCTGTTGGAACCCTTGGGCTTATAGCATCTTGCTTTTCCAACTAGGGTTGTAGCTTGGCTAATAATAATAATAACAATAATAATAATAATAATAATAATAATAATATGAATATGAATAAATACATCATGATTATCATCAACATCGTATTCAATATCATGCTTTTCAGACAAGCTATAACCATAGTTGGAAAAACAGATGTTACAAAGCCAAGGTATCCAATAGGGAAAGTAGCTTAGTGAGGAAAGGAAATAGATAAGCAATGGATAAAGTAATCTATATATGAGAAATAATAAAAAAAATGATTATACAAATTTCAGTAAAAATGTTGAAGTATATCAATCATAAATTATATAATGTATGAAAAGAGACCTATGTAAATCTGTTGAATGGAAAGCACCTGCATAAAGCTTGAACTTCTGAAATTCCACCGATTCAACTACCAGATTAGGAAGATCTTTACAAACGGTGACAGTTACAATAAAACTTCTAGAATACTGTGCCGTATTGATCTTTATGATGGAGAAAGCAAGACTTAATATTTACCGAGTTCATGGTACTGCGCATAGGATGGTGCAATTGCCTTCATCAATTCCGGTACACCCCACCGAAAACCAAGACGTCTATATTTATAGCAAGTAGCGCTGTGTTTAGGGGAAAAAACTGATGGGAACTCTGAAATTGTACTAACATGAACCAAAGTATTTTTACTAATTTCATGAAAAGGGCTGTTACGCAAACAACAATATTTCTCTATACAGCACTTCGTAAAATCGATAAAAAATATTTTTGATCACCTGTTGACAAGTTCGGCGTCTTTTTTTTTTTATACAGGCAGTGTTGCCAACAGTTTCTCTTCTGCTGTACTCAGCATTAACCGCTACAACGTACAGCTGCTAGTACAGTTGGTTTCATTAATTCCGGTACACTTCATGGGAGTCTGAGGAGACGGCAGTGAACTAGAATAAATGAAACTAACTGTCGAGTCTGGGAAAATATGCCTGCAAAGGATGGTTAGAGTTATGACAAATCTTATGCAACATGCACAAAGAAATAACAAACGATGGTGTTATAGATTAATCGACAATTTTTTTTTATCAGAGGGCTACCAACATAGCTTTATTACTCTTATTTCGACAAACAACATCCTCAATATCATAAAAACCATTGCAGTCATCTTCTCCCTCATTAACTATATTCCAAATCACTTCAACATTACTCTTCATATCATCGCCATCATTCCTAATATCAGTTACCATATTCTCTATACCCACCACTACCAACAAGCACCAAATCCACTCTTTAATCATTAATGCTTTAAATCTATTTACTGCAGAACGTAGAATTGGACATGTTGGTCTGGCGTCTATTGGTAAGACACAACGTATGGTCAGCTTTGATAGGTCTCTCTCGGCCTTCACATGACAAACCATGGGAATACTCAGATGGTAAGTACCTTAATTAGATGGTAATTGAGGCATTTCAACAGTCAGCCATAGAGGGGCAGGAGGTTTCTCTAGGGTTAGTTATATTTGTTTATCTTTGGGAATACTCGAAGGTCAGTACAGTTGGCTTCATTAATTCTGATACCCTTTACGGAAAGCTAAGAAGTCATCTAACAGCCGTGCATTGTAGCAGGCAGCGTTGCCATAATAATAATAATAATAATAATAATAATAATAATAATAATAATAATAATAATAATAATGAACGACTGTTAGAAACCTCCTTAGCTTCCCGTGAAGTGTACCTCTATTAATAAAGCCAACTGTAACTTTGGAGAACTTTTTGAAGTACTCAACTTGGTCATAACACTTTCAATACTGATTAGGTAGTTTAAACAAACCACTAGAGAAACATTCTTAGTTCTATCCACCCATGGTCCTTATGAAACTTTTAAAATAATCTAACTTCATGAACTACTTATTGAATTCCTCATTGCCAATAAAGTAATTACAGAATTCATTGTCCTTAATAACTAACCAATTCTTTTGTTCGTCCTTAACTCAATAAACTAATCTCAGAATTAGTCGTCACTCTAATAGCACAACTCTAAAATAAAATCCTAGACTTTTTTTAATTCCCGATAAACTTAACCTCGAATTCATCTAGGACTATGTGTCTTATATGTATCCCCCCCCCAAAAAAAAAAAAAAAAAAAAAAATGAAATACCTAATAATTCCAAATCAACTGAATCTGAAATTCTTCCTCATTCCCACTACCTAACCTCAAATTAGCCCCCATTCCCATCTTATTTACAAATCAGTCATCTTTAGAGAAATAAGAAATCTGGAATTTCTTGTTCATTCCCAGGTGGCCCAGCCATCTACACTCACTGGGATTGGAATGGAGAGTGGCCAAGGAAGAACTTCAACTGCGCCCTCACGCAGTACATCATAGATGCTCCAGTCTGGAAGCACACAGATTGCTGGGAGTTGAACTACTTCATCTGTCAGATCCCAATGTTCTAGATAAGATGAAAGATCTTGGTGTTGTATTGATCTTGTGTGTTAGTGGATCCCAATCTAATAAGGTTTTTGATGCTAGCGGTTTCCAAACTACTAAGGGTTTTTGGTGGTAGTGGTTTCCAAAATACTAAGGTTTTTGGTGGTAGTGGTTCCCAACCTTTAAGGGTTTTTTGTGGTAGTGGTTTCCAAAATACTAAGGTTTTTGGTGGTAGTGGTTCCCAACCTTTAAGGGTTTTTTGTGGTAGTGGTTCCCAAACTTTTAACGGTTTTTGGTGGTAGTGGTTCCCAAACTTTTAAGGGCTTTTGGTGGTAGTGGTTCCCAATCTACTAAGGCTTTTGGTGGTAGTGGTTTCCAAGCAACAAAGTTTCTTGGTGATAGTGGTTCCCAAACTTTTAAGGGTTTTTGGTGGTAGTGGTTCCCAAACTCCAAAGGTGATAGTGGTTCCCAAACTTTTAAGGGTTTTTGGTGGCAGTGGTTCCCAAACTACTAAGGATTTTGGTGATAGTAGTTATCAAACTACTAAAGTTTTTGGTTCCCTCAATGTTAAAGGATTTTGTAGACGTAACTTTAAGACGCATATTATAACTGAATCTCCTGCCGAGATAAGAAGTTCATGCACCGTCCATCAGACGAAGCTTCGTATCTGTATTATGGCAACATGGCACTTTTCAAGTCCAGATTCCAAAGAAATGAAGAATGAAAACATATCGTGGCACTCCTGTGACCTAGCAGCGGAACCACAATAGGAACCGTGAAAAGCTATTTGGGAGTCATTGCTGTAAACCTCATTTCAGAGACAGTTTCAGTATAGGATTTACTTAATCAAGTCAACTTTGAATTTAGTTATTATAACCGATTTCTGGTCCCATAGGACATTTTTAGTTGTCAGGACCTATTTCTTCATATTATAATCTAATTTGGGTTTGCGTGGCCTATTTTCATTTGCGATTTTTTGGTCATTAGGAGTTATTTGTTTATTATAACTTATTGCTTTGGTTATCATAATTTATGTGGTTACGATCGATATAGCTTATATGATTATCATAACTTATCTTTTGGTTATCAAAATATAAATATAGTTATAAAGAAGACGTTTCTTGTAACAATAACGTATATTTGGTTATTATGACCAAAGACATATGACTTTAACCTTCCGCGTTTTCAAATTCCCTCTAATTATTTCCATTTTTAAATATTATAAACTTTGGCTTCATTCTATGACTTATTTTAGATAGATGTCCGTCTGACATATTCAGTTTTCATAAAATAATGGAGAAAATTATACATTGGGTTAGTTTCTTTTCAAAGAACACAAAGAGAAAAATCAGGTTGGCTTCAAAATTCCTCGTTATGTAACTTTACTAAAAAATAAAATATACTTTCCTAAAATTTCCAAAAAAAAAAAAAAAATGTAAAATAAAGCACATGAACATATATTCTCCCTCTGTTAAATTTTAAACTGTTCTTATCCACGTCAATATTCTTATTCTATATTCACTTTCAATGTAAGGGTATTACCATAAGAACAAGAAAATATGTAACCCCTTTTCAAATATGTTATCAAAAGTAAAGTATGTAAGTTTCACAAAGCACACGCATTTACTGCAATGAGGTCATGTTTCAATCCTTGTTCTGTTACAAGAAGATTTTCCACAAGGTATTACATATTTGTCTACAAAAGCACAGAGTACCTATGATAAAAATACATATCATTATGATTATTGTGTTTAATTATCCTCTTTGTAATGACCTAATGTTTTAGGGTTTCATGACGATGGCAAAACAGAGATCTGAAAGGAGACAATAAGAATTATGTCCAAAATTCGAACGATAAATCAACTTGGAACTGAAACCCGAACGCATAATAAACAAAATTTCAAGGGAAAACTTGACAAAAGCTTAATTTCAGATCTTTTGTTCATATATGAATGTATATATATATATATATATATATATATATATATATATATATATATATATATATATATATAATATATAAATACAGTATATATATATATATATATATATATATATATATATATATATATATATATATACACACACATGAATAATAAATACAAAACACACTAAGACCAGTAAAACACTAAAAAAGGTCTGTCATATATATACTATGAAGAAAGGCTTGTGACAAAAAAAAAAAACTGCAAGTTTGAAATTCTAAAGTTCCAATGATTAAACTGCCCGATTACCAAGATCTCTCTATACACATGCGTGAGCGTGTATATATATATATATATATATATATATATATATATATATATATATATATATATATATATATATTATATATATATATATATATATATATATATATATATGTGTGTGTGTGTGTGTGTGTGTGGGGCCTATGCCTTGCACTAGACCAGTAACGGCTGATGATGATGATGATGATGATATATATATATATATATATATATATATATATATATATATATGTGTGTGTGTGTGTGTGTGTGTGTGTGTGTGCGTGTTTAGTAACTTTATAAAGTAATCAATTTTATCCAAGGAAATATCATCCATTCGCTAAGGACGTTTTCTATGAGGACGACTACATTTACAGAAAACTTAGTTGAGAGGGACACTGTGAATGATGGATAAACTATAACGAATGGAATGCACCTACAAGTTACAATGTTTTTTTTTTTTTTTTTTTTCAAATTAATGTTTTATAACTGCTTAAACTCAATTAACTGCGTATTTATAAATGGTTTGCATATGGAAGGAGTACAGGCGTAATCTAGTATACACTAAAGTATTTAGACTTTAAATAATTTGACTCTTTCTATCGGAGATAAAGTAGGGCTGGATTCAGTATGCGATCACATTTTTGACCACATAGAACCCCGATGTCGTTCGCGCAGCCAAAATATCAGAAGAAAACCACAAGGAGAGGAGCATTTGCTTCTCTACACAAGCAAACGAAACAACCTTCTTTAGAAAACCTTCTAAAATTTAAAATAAATATAGGGACATATTTCTCAACATTAAAATTTTAGTGTATGCTTAAATATATCTTGTTTTAGTCCGTGTCATCAGAAAAAATACTCAGTAGAACGTCAGTCGGGCAAGGCCAAATCCCTAATGTGGAGGCCAAATCCCTAATGTGGAGACCAAGTACGGCATTGGTCTCCCAATTAAACAGGTGTCAGGAAATGAGTTATTTCCTGTATATTTATAGTGAATTGGTAAATATACGTGATTATTTATTTCATAAGTTTATCTCATTAATTAGGAAAGAGAGAGACAAAGATAAATCAAATCAATTTCATCAACAAGAACAATTAGGCAGAGAAACACTGGAAGTACAAAGAGAATCTAATCTAAAAATAAACGTATTTAATCGATTGGACCTACCAGTATCAACTTAAGCACCAGAAACTTGGATCATTACTAAAGCTTTAGAACAGAAGGTAGGCACAACTCAAAGAGCTATGGAAATGATAACGATGGGAATAACGCTAGACAGAAAAGAAGCAACATAGATACGAGAGCAAATTAAAGTAGAGGCTATACTAACAAAAAGTTAGAAAAAGAAATGGACATCATTATTATTATTATTATTATTATTATTATTATTATTATTATTAATAGCCAAGCTACAACCCTAGTTGGAAAAGCAAGATGCTATAAACCCAAGGGCTCCATTAAGGAAAAATAGCCCAGCGAGGAAAGGAAGTAAAAAAAAATAAATAAATGATGAGAACAAGTTAACAATAAATCATTCTGAAACAGTAACAACGTCAAAACAGATATGTCCTATATAAACTACTAACATCAAAAACAGATATGTCATATATAAACTATAAAAAGACTCATGTCAACCGGGCAGGACATATAATTTGAATGCCACATAATACATGGATGTTAAGAATAACTGAATGGTTCCCTAGATTGTAAAAGAAGCAGAGGAAGGAAGAGAAGACGATGGATCAACGAACTAAGGTAGTTTAAGGCGTGGACTGGCAGAAACTATAAACAAACGCATGTGGAAGGACATGTCTGGGGTCTTTGTTCTGCAGTACACTAATAATGGTTGATGATACATATACATACATATATATATATATATATATATATATATATATATATATATATTGTGTTTTGTGCATCATTTTATATTCTTGACTATCATTATGATGAAATTCACTGGACTACTAATAGCCCAGCGGCATAGTAAGAAATATGAAACCAATTGTTCAAATTGTTCTAAAAGCACCAAAATTGGCACACATGTGGATTAATACATTCTGAACAATTTTGGATATGGAGGCATTCAAGATTCTCCCCGTAGCACATTTGGCGGCCATTTTTCAAAATGGCCGCTATTTACCGTTAGCGTCATTGAATATGTACCATAATTTGTCTTTTTGTGGATGCTAAAGGTGATAAGTGTGCTAGAGGTGATAAGTATTGTACAATTACACATACTTCTGTGCTTACCAAATAATTTGGCTACCATTTCACAAGAAAATGAATTTTACTTTGCAGCGGCAGCGTTGGTGGCAGTGACGGCGGCTGCAGTAATAGTATAGTGTTGATAGTCATGGTGCTTGTAGTAGTAACTTGTGGTAACAGATCCAGTGGAAGTGGCCAAACACATATGGAGAAGACCAACTGGTGGTGATGTTTGGGGGGTTGCATATTGAGATGACGGCACTGAAGACCCTGGGTGACTGGTTGCAGGGAAGTGGGTGGACCCAAGCACTGGTACAAGCAGAGATCACAACTGAAGGAATAGCAGACTCATTTCTTCGAGCAGCTCACGTCACACGCACCAGAAGAGCACACCAAGTCACAGCGGCTGCGTTGTATAATCTCCAACGGCGTGCCTATGACAAGTACAGCACCACCAATACAGAAGATGATGAGCACCCTGAAAGCTTCGAAGACTGGTGCAGTCAGAGAGAACAGAGTTATCCGCAGTTTCAGTACTGGTCAACAGTCTTGGCACTGGAGCTGTCCACTCTGATCTATGTGCGATCTCTGAGAGAAGCCAATTTTAGCATGTACGTGGATGCTCTGACAGAACTGGCTCCGTGGTTCTTCGCACTAGACCACACGAACTATGCCCGATGGATACCAGTGCATCTACGGGACATGGCAGAACTGGCAAACAAACATCCAGACGTCTTCACAGAGTTTAGCAAG
>NC_090743.1:124988167-124990667 GCF_036898095.1 Palaemon carinicauda | reverse complement strand
ACGTGCGGAAGGACATATCTGAGGCCGTTGTCCTGCAACAGATAATGATGATATATTGTATATATACCATACGCAAATGCAAAAAAATTAAGGATACAGGTATATGATAAAGAAACATAAGTAACTAAATAAATAAGAAAACGGGATTCAGAAGAGGGGTCCCTCTGTTATTCAAAGGTGCACGGGAAAAATGAGCCCTGGTTGGCCGTCTGCTACTGGGTTATGGCGTCAGTAACGCGTAAATCGAAGCCAATATCGGCAAGTTTTCCAATAATTCTCAAAACGACGAATCTGTCGCCGTATTAAATAACCATGTGGGTATTTGGGTGGGGATACAGAGAGGGAGGTGAGGTTGTTGGGAAGGGTGAAGGATAGGGTACCCTTACATAACTATTTGGGTATTTGAGTGGAAATACAGGGGGGCGCAGAGGGGAGGGAGGGAGCTAAAGATGAATAGAGACCCCTTATTGGGATGGGGGAAGCATAAAAATATGAGGGAGACAGGGACGAATAGGACGAGGTGAATGTAAATCATGAGGTGAGAAAGAGAACGAAGGGAGGTTTTGATTTAATTTATAGAATTTGGGATAACTGGAGAAAAAAATTGAAGATGGGAAGTGAGAACGGAGGAAAAGTAAAAAGGCCAAAAGGGACATTGCAAAATCCTATTTAACAATGTCTACACGTTGGGTACACTGTCGGCAATAATCACTCACCTAAGGAGAAGCGAAAAAAAAGATGTGAGGATAAAAAATAAAGCAAGGTGAAGTGGGACAAGAATGGATGATAAAGGATGAAGTGAAAGTAACGAATGAAATATTAAAATGGAAGTGATTGGATCAGAAAGAATGAGAATATAAATGCTGGCTTAAAATCTTAAAAGTATTTGACAAGACATTATATCAGGCATAACACTTCTCAAATAATTTTGGTCAATTGTTTGCAATACAGTGCAGTGTAGAATCACTGGTTATATAACTTGATTTTTTTATTTATATAAAAGAGGCAAACTCACTTTACGCATGAAACTAATGATAGCACATGCACCAATAGAAAGCTTAAAGCGTAGGTAGTATTTTATATAGTTGGGAATCTCGAACCGGTTAATAATGATATATATATATATATATATATATATATATATATATATATATATATATATATATATATACTATATATATATATATATATATATAAAACACCCATAATAATAAAAAAAAATCTTATGAGACTGTTGTGAGGAAATAAAGGAGTTTTTTTTCTAAACCTCAAATAGAAATCTTTAGAGATTCTGAATATTTCTAAAGTATTAGCCCATACATCATGGGTAGATGATCGTCAGACTTTCCTAAAATTGTATAAAAGAGGGCCATATATTTTTTTCTTTGAAGGATATGCAACGAGCAAAGAAAAGGAATCGGGTTTTCTAACTCGGCTTTGGTTTTATCCCAGCCTCTCTTGAGTCACCGCATACTCCATTTGCTTCCTCGTCTTCCGAGGAATATTCCTTTAGGTTGATTTCATCCCCTTACATTATTCTCGACGAATGAAAAAATTCAAAATTGGATTAAAATTTTCAACTAGGTGCGATTTCAACGGAAGACAATAAACCTCTGTAAACTCCTATATCCCTGTAAAAGATTAACTACCGAGGGTATTGTTTGTGAGTAGACTCAGGCACACTATACCTTCTACTCGTACTTTCCTCTTGGTAAGGGTAGAAGAAACTCTAGCTATGGAAGTTGCTCCTCTAGGAGGACACTCCAAAATCAAACTATTGTTCTCTAGTCTTTGGTAGTGCCATAGCCTCTGTACCATGGATTTCCACTGTCTTGGGCTAGAGTTCGCTTGCTTGAAGGTACACTTCGGGCATACTATCTATCTTCCTCCTGTTTTTTTTTTTTTTTTTTTTTTTTTTAAGTTGTTGTAGTTTATATTTGGAAGACCTAATTTAATGCTGTTCCTGTTTTTAAAATACTTTACTTTAATAGTTCATAACTGCTATTGTATTTTATTCATTTCTCCTTTTCTTTTTCCTCACTTGGCTATTTTTCCCAGCTGGGGCCTTTGGGGTTATAGCATCCTGTTTGTCCAGCTAGAGTTGTAGCATAACTTGTATTAATAATAATAATTATAACAAAAATCAGAATATTTTCAAGAGTTGCAGGTAATTTTGACTTGAATAACAATGTCAGAGAGAAATACTGGTTTAGTTGTATATGAGAAGAAAGAAAGTCAAGTGAATTACTGCACAGGGGGGGGGGGGTGAAGAAAATGTGAACATTAAACCCACGACTTAACAAATTAAGATCTTCGCTACTTTAAGCCTAAAAAATATAAAGGGATTTTCCCATGAAATGACAACCAAACAACGTGGCATCAAGAGACAACAGTTTTTGTCTTGCCTTCAAACTTTATCGATATCCCTCACACAAGAAAAAAAACATACATTCATACATGTATACACACACACACGCAAACACACATTCTATATATATAC